>NW_026279467.1:0-37059 GCF_023373465.1 Oncorhynchus keta
ATTCTGGAATACAGTAGGAATGACATTCTGGTTAGAATACAGTAGTTACCATGACATTCTGGTTAGGAATACAGTAGTTACCATGACATTCTGGTTAGGAATACAGTAGTTACCATAATTTAAACTGGTCTGACATTCTGGTTAGGAATACAGTAGTTACCATGACATTCTGGTTAGGAATACAGTAGTTACCATGACATTCTGGTTAGGAATACAGTAGTTACCATAATTTAAACTGGTCTGACATTCTGGTTAGGAATACAGTAGTTACCATGACATTCTGGTTAGGAATACAGTAGTTACCATGACATTCTGGTTAGGAATACAGTAGTTACCATAATTTAAACTGGTAGTTACCATAATTTAAACTGGTCTGACATTCTGGTTAGGAATACAGTAGTTACCATGACATTCTGATTAGGAATACAGTAGTTACCATAATTTAAACTGGTAGTTACCATAATTTAAACTGGTCTGACATTCTGGTTAGGAATACAGTAGTTACCATGACATTCTGGTTAGGAATACAGTAGTTACCATGACATTCTGGTTACGAATACAGTAGTTACCATGACATTCTGGTTACGAATACAGTAGTTACCATGATTTAAACTGGTCTGACATTCTGGTTAGGAATACAGTAGTTACCATGACATTCTGGTCTGGAATACAGTAGTATATGCCATTTATCTGACATTCTGGTTGGAATACAGTAGTTACCATGACATTCTGGTTAGGAATACAGTAGTTACCATGATTTAAACTGGTCTGACATTCTGGTTAGGAATACAATAGTTACCATGATTTAAACTGGTCTGGTCATTCTGGTTAGGAATACAATAGTTACCATGACATTCTGGTTAGGAATACAGTAGTTACCATGACATTCTGGTTAGGAATACAGTAGTTACCATGATTTAAACTGGTCTGACATTCTGGTTAGGAATACAGTAGTTACCATGACATTCTGGTTAGGAATACAGTAGTTACCATGATTTAAACTGGTCTGACATTCTGGTTAGGAATACAGTAGTTACCATGATTTAAACTGGTCTGACATTCTGGTTAGGAATACAGTAGTTACCATGATTTAAACTGGTCTGACATTCTGGTTAGGAATACAGTAGTTACCATGACATTCTGGTTAGGAATACAGTAGTTACCATGACATTCTGGTTAGGAATACAGTAGTTACCATGACATTCTGGTTAGGAATACAGTAGTTACCATGACATTCTGGTTAGGAATACAGTAGTTACCATGACATTCTGGTTAGGAATACAGTAGTTACCATAATTTAAACTGGTCTGACATTCTGGTTAGGAATACAGTAGTTACCATGATTTAAACTGGTCTGACATTCTGGTTAGGAATACAGTAGTTACCATGACATTCTGGTTAGGAATACAGTAGTTACCATGACATTCTGGTTAGGAATACAGTAGTTACCATGACATTCTGGTTAGGAATACAGTAGTTACACATCCCAGTGTTCTACTTGGTAAATCAGAAAGCCATTGATTTTCATTTGATTGTTTTCTAGATTCCAACGGTGAACCACTGTGTCTGATCAGTTCCTCTGTGGAGTCAGGTGCTGACCTCCTCAAAGTGGAATACTTCAAGGTGGGATATACCTATTGATTTGGTTATACTCTGAGTGTACACCTTCCTAATATTGTCTTGCTCCCCCTTCCTCCCTCAGAACAGCCTCAATTCGTCGGGTCATGGACTCTACAAGGTGTCGAAAGCGTTCCACAGGGATGCTGACCCATGTTGACTCTACAAAGGTGTCGAAAGCGTTCCACAGGGATGCTGGCCCATGTTGACTCTACAAGGTGTCGAAAGCGTTCCACAGGGATGCTGGCCCCATGTTGACTCCAATGCTATATAGTCTATACCTCTAGCCCAGTCTATACCTCTAGTACAGCCCTCTAGCCCAGTCTATACCTCTAGCCCAGTCTATACCTCTAGCCCAGTCTATAACTCTAGCAGTCTATAGCAGCCCCATGTTGACTCCAATGCTATATAGTCTATACCTCTAGCCCAGTCTATACCTCTAGTACAGCCCTCTAGCCCAGTCTATACCTCTAGCCCAGTCTATACCTCTAGCCCAGTCTATACCTCTAGCCCAGTCTATACCTCTAGCCCAGTCTATACCTCTGGGCAGTCTAGGTATAGACTAGTACAGCCCTCTAGCCCAGTCTATACCTCTAGCCCAGTCCTGACCTCTAGTATAGTAAAGTCTATACCTCTAGCCCAGTCTATACCTCTAGCCCAGTCTATACCTCTAGCCCAGTCTATACCTCTAGTATAGTAAAGTCTATACCTCTAGCCCAGTCCTGACCTCTAGTATAGTAAAGTCTATACCTCTAGTACAGTCTATACCTCTAGCCCAGTCTCGACCTCTAGTACACTCTATACCTCTAGTACACTCTATACCTCTAGTACAGTCTATACCTCTAGCCCAGTCCTGACCTCTAGTACAGCCCTCTAGCCCAGTCTATACCTCTAGCCCAGTCCTGACCTCTAGTATAGTAAAGTCTATACCTCTAGTACAGTCTATACCTCTAGTACAGTCTATACCTCTAGCCCAGTCCTGACCTCTAGTATAGTAAAGTCTAAACCTCTAGTACAGTCTATACCTCTAGTACAGTCTTGACATCTGGTATAGTCTATACCTCTAGTACAGTCTATACCTCTAGCCCAGTCTAGTACAGCCCTCTAGCCCAGTCTATACCCCTAGCCCAGTCCTGACCTCTAGTATAGTAAAGTATATACCTCTAGTACAGTCTATACCTCTTGTACAGTCTATACCTCTTGCCCAGTCCTGACCTCTAGTACAGCCCTCTAGCCCAGTCTATACCCATATAAATATAGGACAAAACACACATCATGACAAGAGACAAATAGAGACCTAAGACGACAACATAGCAAGGCAGCAACACATGACAACATAGCAAGGCAGCAACACATGACAACATAGCAAGGCAGCAACACATGACAACATAGCAAGGCAGCAACACATGACAACATAACAAGGCAGCAACACATGACAACATAGCAAGGCAGCAACACATGACAACATAGCAAGGCAGCAACACATGAAAACATAGCAAGGCAGCAACACATGACAACATTGCAAGGCAGCAACACATGACAACATAGCAAGGCAGCAACACATGACAACATAGCAAGGCAGCAACACATGACAACATAGCAAGGCAGCAACACATGACAACATAGCAAGGCAGCAACACATGACAACATAGCAAGGCAGCAACACATGACAACATAGCAAGGCAGCAACACATGACAACATAGCAAGGCAGCAACACATGACAACATAGCAAGGCAGCAACACATGACAACATAGCAAGGCAGCAACACATGACAACATAGCAAGGCAGCAACACATGACAACATAGCAAGGCAGCAACACATGACAACATAGCAAGGCAGCAACACATGACAACATAGCAAGGCAGCAACACATGACAACATAGCAAAGCAGCAACACATGACAACATAGCAAGGCAGCAACACATGACAACATAGCAAGGCAGCAACACATGACAACATAGCAAGGCAGCAACACATGACAACATAGCAAGGCAGCAACACATGACAACATAGCAAGGCAGCAACACATGACAACATAGCAAGGCAGCAACACATGACAACATAGCAAGCAGCAAACATGACAACATAGCAAGGCAGCAACACATGACAACATAGCAACACATGACAACAACATAGCAAGGCAGCAACACATGACAACATAGCAAGGCAGCAACACATGACAACATAGCAAGGCAGCAACACATGACAACATAGCAAGGCAGCAACACATGACAACATAGCAAGGCAGCAACACATGACAACATAGCAAGGCAGCAACACATGACAACATAGCAAAGCAGCAACACATGACAACATAGCAAGGCAGCAACACATGATAACATAGCAAGGCAGCAACACATGACAACATAGCAAGGCAGCAACACATGACAACTTGTATAGCATTGTTCAGCAACACATGACAACATAGTTCAAGGCAGCAACACATGACAACATAGCAAGTTCAGCAACACATGACAACATTGTTCTTAAAGCCAGCAACACATGACAACATAAAGGCAGCAACACATGACAACATAGCATGGTAGCAAAGCAACATGACAATAACATGGTAAAGCCTAGCACAACATGGTAGCTTAAACAACATGGTAGTAACATTGTTCTTAAAGCATGGTAGCAACATGACATGACAAAACATGGTAGCATCACAAAATGGTAAAGCATCTTGACAACATGGTAGCATAAACGACAACATGGTAGCAGCCATAACATGGTTGCAGCACAACATGGTAGCAGCACAAAATGGTAGCTTAAGCTTGTAACATGGTTGCAGCACAATATGGTAGCAGCACAACATGGTAGCAGCACAACATGGTAGTTCAGCCTTGTATAACATGGTTGCACCACGACATGGTTGCACCACGACATGTTAGTAATGCAACATGGTAGTAATGCAACATGGTAGTAACTTATTGACAAAGCCAGCATGACATGGTAGCAACATGGTATTAACTTATTGGTAAAGCCAGTGCAACATGGTAGCAGCCTTGTATAACATGGTAGCAGCGCGACATGGTATAGCAGTTCACAACATGGTATAGCATTGACATAGTAGCAGCACGACATGGTAGCTTAAAGCACAAAACATGGTAGTAATGTTCTTAAACATGGTATAACACATGTTAGTTCAGCCTTGTATAACATGTTCTTAAAGCACTTGTATAACATGGTTCTTAAAGCGTGACATGGTAGTTCTTAAAGCCTTGTATAACATTGGTAGCAGCCGACATGGTAGCTTAAGCTTGTACAACATGGTAGCATAAAGACATGGTATAACTTATTGATAAAGCCTTGTACATGGTAGTTCTTAAATTCTTGTATAATGTTAGCAGCCTTGTATGACATGGTACAAACACTATTGCTTTCATGTATTATTCTTAGCCTTGGAGTCTTATTGTTCTTAAAGCCTTGTATAACTTATTGTTATTGTTCTTAAAGCCTTGTATAACTGTTATTGTTCTTAAAGCCTTGTATAACTGTTATTGTTCTTAAAGCCTTGTATAACTTATTGTTCTTAAAGCCTTGTATAACTGTTATTTTCTTAAAGCCTTGTATAACTTATTGTTATTGTTCTTAAAGCCTTGTATAACTGTTATTGTTCTTAAAGCCTTGTATAACTGTTATTGTTCTTAAAGCCTTGTATAGCAGCTTAAAAAAACACAGTCGATACGGGCTCTATGCAGCACTTGTTTCCCCCTACAGTCTGGAATTATTTTTATCACTTTGGATATTAAAGCATTTGACGTCATTAAATACCACATCAAACACCTTTTATGAGCCTTTCCTAAAATAGGAAATTCAGACACTTCTTCGAAATGCAAAGAGGCGCATTCCCAGAATCCCCATGGTCATTGTACTGTAGTTATATTTAATGATACAGTAGTGTAGCTGTTCAGAAACCCCCAGCCGTATGTCCTCTCTCTCTGTGGACATGTTCTCTGTTCAGAACCCCCCAGCAACATGTCCTCTCTCTGTGGACATGTTCTCTGTTCAGAAACCCCCAGCCTTATGTCCTCTCTCTGTGGACATGTTCTCTGTTCAGAAACCCCCAGCCTTATGTCCTCTCTCTGTGGACATGTTCTCTGTTCAGAAACCCCCAGCAACATGTCCTCTCTCTCTGTGGACATGTTCTCTGTTCAGAAACCCCCAGCCTTATGTCCTCTCTCTCTGTGGACATGTCCTCTGTTCAGAAACCCCCAGCCTTATGTCCTCTCTCTCTGTGGACATGTCCTCTGTTCAGAAACCCCCAGCAACATGTCCTCTCTCTGTGGACATGTTTTCTGTGCCAGGCAGCAGGCTCTGGTGTCCTACAACCCAGAGATGTCATCTTCTTAAACCCCGTAACCTCAATCTCATTATAATAATAATAATATATTATTATTATTATTATTATTATTATTATTATTATTATTAGATGTCATCTTCAACCCCGTAACCTCAATCTCATTATAGAGATGCTGTACAAGACGGACATTACATTCTCACTGTTTGTCTCTGTCATTATCAACACAATAGACCAGGGCACTCTCCAGACCTGGCCTGTGTCCCAAATGGCACCATATTCCTATGCAGTGCACTACTTTTAACCAGAGCCCTATGCTACAAGTAGTGCACTATATAGGAGTAGGGTTCCATTTCAGACACGGCCTAGAGCCCAGGTGGTGCCTGGCGTCAAGCCTGACAACATGACCGTCAGTGTGTTTCTCAGTGAGAATATACGTGTTGATATAATCCTCCTAAATGAATGGTTGTCAGAAGCCAGTGGTCCTGGTTAACAAAGCAGCATCTCTAAGGATCAGGAGTAGGTCTGGTCAAAGTCTACTTTTGTGTTATTTTGAGCATCTAAACGACTGCTAATGTTTTGTGATAGTGATCGATTTTGTGTTTCCGTTACTCCTAAATGACTTCTAATTGATTTGTGTTTCCATTACCACTAAATGACTGCTAATTGATGTGTGTTTCCATTACCCCTAAATGACTACTAATTGATTTGTTTCCATTACCCCTAAATGACTGCTAATTGATTTGTGTTTCCATTACCCTAAATGACTGCTAATTGATTTGTGTTTGTTACTCCTAAATGACTTCTAATTGATTTGTGTTTCCATTACCACTAAATGACTGCTAATTGATTTGTGTTTCCATTACCCCTAAATGACTGCTAATTGATTTGTGTTTCCATTACTCCTAACTGACTGCTAATTGATTTGTGTTTCCATTACTCCTAAATGACTGCTAATTGATATGTGTTTCCATTACTCCTAAATGACTGCTAATTGATTTGTTTCCATTACCACTAAATGACTGCTAATTGATATGTGTTTCCATTACTACTAAATGACTGCTAATTGATTTATGTTTCCATTACCCCTAAATGACTGCTAATTTATTTGTTTCCATTACCCCTAAATGACTGCTAATTGATTTGTGTTTCCATTACCCCTAAATGACTGCTAATTGATTTGTGTTACCATTACTCCTAAATGACTTCTAATTGATTTGTGTTTCCATTACCCCTAAATGACTGCTAATTGATGTGTGTTTCCATTACTCCTAAATGACTTCTAATTGATTTGTGTTACCATTACTCCTAAATGACTGCTAATTGTTTTTTTTCCATTACTCCAAAATTACTGCTAATTGATATGTGTTTCCATTACCCCTAAATGACTGCTAATTGATTTGTGTTTCCATTACCACCAAATGACTGCTAATTGATGTGTGTTTCCATTACCCCTAAATGACTGCTAATTGATTTGTTTCCATTACCCCTAAATGACTGCTAATTGATTTGTGTTTCCATTACCCCTAAATGACTGCTAATTGATATGTTTCCATTACCCCTAAATTACTGCTAATTGATTTGTGTTTCCATTACCCCTAAATGACTGCTAATTGATTTGTGTTTCCATTACCCCTAAATGACTGCTAATTGATTTGTGTTTCCATTACCCCTAAATGACTGCTAATTGATTGTGTTTCCATTACCCCTAAATGACTGCTAATTGATTTGTGTTTCCATTACCCCTAAATGACTGCTAATTGATTTGTGTTTCCATTACCCCTAAATGACTGCTAATTGATTTGTGTTTCCATTACCCCTAAATGACTGCTAATTGATTTGTTTCCATTACCCCTAAATGACTGCTAATTGATTTGTGTTTCCATTACCCCTAAATGACTGCTAATTGATTTGTGTTTCCATTACCCCTAAATGACTGCTAATTGATTTGTGTTTCCATTACCCCTAAATGACTGCTAATTGATTTGTGTTTCCATTACCCCTAAATGACTGCTAATTGATTTGTGTTTCCATTACCCCTAAATGACTGCTAATTGATTTGTTTCCATTACCCCTAAATGACTGCTAATTGATTTGTGTTTCCATTACCCCTAAATGACTGCTAATTGATTTGTGTTTCCATTACCCCTAAATGACTGCTAATTGATTTGTGTTTCCATTACCCCTAAATTACTGCTAATTACCCCTAAATGACTGCTAATTGATTTGTGTTTCCTATTACTGCTAATTGATTTGTTCCATTACCCCATTACCCCTAAATGACTGCTAATTGATTTGTGTTTCCATTACCTAAATGACTGCTAATTGATTTGTGTTTCCATTACCCTAAATGACTGCTAATTGATTTGTGTTTCCATTACCCCTAAATGACTGCTAATTGATTTTTGTTTCCATTACCCCTAAATGACTGCTAATTGATTTGTGTTTCCATTACCCCTAAATGACTGCTAATTGATTTGTGTTTCCATTACCCCTAAATGACTGCTAATTGATTTGTGTTTCCATTACCCCTAAATGACTGCTAATTGATTTTGTTTCCATTACCCCTAAATGACTGCTAATTGATTTGTGTTTCCATTACCCCTAAATGACTGCTAATTTTGATTTGTAAATTCCTAATTACCCCTAAATGACTGCTAATTGATTTGTGTTTCCATTACCCCTAAATGACTGCTAATTGATTTTTTGTTTCCATTACCCCTAAATGACTGCTAATTGATTTGTGTTTCCATTCCATTACCCCTAAATGACTGCTAATTGATTTTGTTTCCATTACCCCTAAATGACTGCTAATTGATTTGTGTTTCCATTACCCCTAAATGACTGCTAATTGATTTGTTTCCATTACCCCTAAATGACTGCTAATTGATTTGTGTTTCCATTACCCCTAAATGACTGCTAATTGATATGTGTTTCCATTACCCCTAAATGACTGCTAATTGATTTGTTTCCATTACCCCTAAATGACTGCTAATTGATATGTGTTTCCATTACCCCTAAATGACTGCTAATTGATGTGCTGTTTTCTTTCTTCTCAGGCTGACAGAAACAGGCCAAACTTTGCCACTGTTCACAAGAATACTGAGCAGATGATCAACGTAAGTAATGATATCTAAACGGTTTATTTATTCGTCCTATACACCCAAGCGGGCAAAATTAAAACGACATCATTTCAACCAGACTCCAACCAGTTGTTTCTAAACTAGCATGAACTCGTTGTAATGCTGGGAAAGGCTCTGATATGTTAGACACAACATTCTGCCTGCAACTGGCACCTTTAATAAATGCAGCGGCCGTGCTAATGTAGCCTGGTGGTTGTTGAATGGGGATCTGAGAGGTCTGTGAAGCCTGCCGACATCTTCCTGTTCTCTTAAGACCTCAAAGGGCTCGTTTCATTTACCGTCTGATCATCACAGTCCATGTGACTTGGTTACGTGGCTCTTTCTCTTTCCCCTCTCTCTACTCTTTTTCTTTCCCCTCTACCCCTAAATTCTCTATTTGTTTCATTACCCCTAAATCTTTCTTTCCCCTCACTCTCTCCCTAATTGATTTTCTTTCTACCTCTGACTCTCCTCTCTCTCCCCTTTCTATATGTGTTTCATTACCCCTAAATGACTGCTAATTGATGTGCTCTCTCTTTCTCTCTCTCTCTCTTTTTCTTTCCCCTCTCTCTACTCTTTATATTTCCCCTCTCTCTCTCCCCTTTCTCTACGCTCACTTTCTTTCTCTCTCGCTCTCCTCTCTCTCGCTCTCCTCTCTCCCTCTCCTCTCTCTCTCTCTCTCTCCTCTCTCTCTCTCTCTCTCCTCTCTCTCTCTCTCCTCTCTCTCGCTCTCCCTCTCTCTCTCTCTCTCTCTCTCTCTCTCTCTCTCTCTCTCTCTCTCTCTCTCTCTCGCTCTCCTCTCTCTCGCTCTCCTCTCTCGCTCTCCTCTCTCTCTCTCGCTCTCCTCTCTCTCGCTCTCCTCTCTCTCTCGCTCTCCTCTCTCTCTCTCTCTCGCTCTCTCTCTCTCTCTCTCGCTCTCCTCTCTCTCGCTCTCTCCTCTCTCTCTCTCTCTCTCGCTCTCTCCTCTCTCGCTCTCCTCTCTCTCTCTCGCTCTCCTCTCCTCTCTCCTCTCTCTCTCTCGCTCTCTCCTCTCTCGCTCTCCTCTCCTCTCTCGCTCTCCTCTCCTCTCTCGCTCTCCTCTCCTCTCTCTCTCCCCTTTCTCTACTCTCTCTCTCGACTCTCTACTCTCTTCTCTCTCAACTCTCTTCTCTCTCTCTCTACTCTTTCTCTACTCTCTCTCTCTCTCTCTCTCTCTCTCTCTCTCTCTCTCTCTCTCTCTCTCTCTCTCTCTCTCTCTCTCTCTCTTTCTCTACTCGCTCTCTACTCTCTCTCTCTCTACTCTCTCTCAACTCTCTTCTCTCTCTCTCTCTACTCTCTCGGTCCCCATCTCCCCCTCCTGTAGGTGACCTTCACCTCCCTGGATCTACTGCTTCACACGGAGGCTCTCCTCTCCACCATAGACTTCCTGTCTTCTGCCCTGTCCTCCGGCAGCCTGCCCCCCTCACCAGAGGAGCCTAAGCAGAAGTCTGAGGAGAGCAGCAGGGCCATCTCCGCCAAGTCAAGTAAACACACAATATACTTTACACAAGGACACAACACACACTGTACAGATTTACACACACACACACACACACATACAGACGGACACACACTATAAGCATACACACACTGTACAGATTTACACACACACACACACATACAGACTGACACACACTATAAGCATACACACACTCAACAGTAGACGTACTTTATACCAGCGAGATGTCATCGTTTTCCTCTTTTCTGTTCAAACAGAATCAACTCATTCTGAGTGGTGAAGGTTAGGTATTCATTCTGAGTGGTGAAGGTTAGGGAATCATTCTGAGTGGTGAAGGTTAGGTATTCATTCTGAGTGGTGAAGGTTAGGGATTCATTCTGAGTGGTGAAGGTTAGGGAATCATTCTGAGTGGTGAAGGTTAGGGAATCATTCTGAGTGGTGAAGGTTAGGGAATCATTCTGAGTGGTGAAGGTTAGGGAATCATTCTGAGTGGTGAAGGTTAGGGAATCATTCTGAGTGGTGAAGGTTAGGGAATCATTCTGAGTGGTGAAGGTTAGGGAATCATTCTGAGTGGTGAAGGTTAGGTCTTTATTCTGAGTGGTGAAGGTTAGGTATTCATTCTGAGCGGTGAAGGTTGGGTATTCATTCTGAGTGGTGAAGCTTAGGGAATCATTCTGAGTGGTGAAGGTTAGGGAATCATTCTGAGTGGTGAAGGTTAGGGAATCATTCTGAGTGGTGAAGGTTAGGTCTTCATTCTGAGTGGTGAAGGTTAGGTCTTCATTCTGAGTGGTGAAGGTTAGGTGTTCATTCTGAGTGGTGAAGGTTAGGTCTTCATTCTGAGTGGTGAAGGTTAGGTCTTCATTCTGAGTGGTGAAGGTTAGGTCTTTATTCTGAGTGGTGAAGGTTAGGTATTCATTCTGAGCGGTGAAGGTTGGGTATTCATTCTGAGCGGTGAAGCTTAGGGAATCATTCTGAGTGGTGAAGGTTAGGGAATCATTCTGAGTGGTGAAGGTTAGGGAATCATTCTGAGTGGTGAAGGTTAGGTCTTCATTCTTAGTGGTGAAGGTTAGGTCTTCATTCTGAGTGGTGAAGGTTAGGTGTTCATTCTGAGTGGTGAAGGTTAGGTCTTCATTCTGAGTGGTGAAGGTTAGGTCTTCATTCTGAGTGGTGAAGGTTAGGTCTTCATCCTGAGTGGTGAAGGTTAGGTGTTCATTCTGAGTGGTGAAGGTTAGGTGTTCATTCTGAGTGGTGAAGGTTAGGTGTTCATTCTGAGTGGTGAAGGTTAGGTGAGTGGTGAAGGTTAGGTGTTCATTCTGAGTGGTGAAGGTTAGGTGTTCATTCTGAGTGGTGAAGGTTAGGTGTTCATTCTGAGTGGTGAAGGTTAGGTGTTCATTCTGAGTGGTGAAGGTTAGGTGTTCATTCTGAGTGGTGAAGGTTAGGTGTTCATTCTGAGTGGTGAAGGTTAGGTGTTCATTCTGAGTGGTGAAGGTTAGGTGTTCATTCTGAGTGGTGAAGGTTAGGTATTCATTCTGAGTGGTGAAGGTTAGGTCTTCATTCTGAGCGGTGAAGGTTAGGGAATCATTCTGAGCGGTGAAGGTTAGGGAATCATTCTGAGCGGTGAAGGTTAGGGAATCATTCTGAGTGGTGAAGGATAGGGAATCATTCTGAGTGGTGAAGGTTAGGGAATCATTCTGCGCGGTGAAGGTTAGGGAATCATTCTGAGCGGTGAAGGTTGGGGAATCATTCTGAGCGGTGAAGGTTAGGGAATCATTCTGAGCGGTGAAGATTAGGTGTTCGTTCTGAGTGGTGAAGGTTGGGTGTTCGTTCTGAGGGGTGAAGGTTAGGTGTTCGTTCTGAGAGGTGAAGGTTAGGTGTTCGTTCTGAGTGGTGACGGTTAGGTGTTCGTTCTGAGTGGTGAAGGTTAGGTGTTCATTCTCAGTGGTGAAGGTTAGGTGTTCATTCTGAGTGGTGAAGGTTAGGTGTTCATTCTGAGTGGTGAAGGTTAGGTGTTCATTCTCAGTGGTGAAGGTTAGGTGTTCGTTCTGAGTGGTGAAGGTTAGGTGTTCGTTCTGAGTGGTGAAGGTTAGGTGTTCATTCTCAGTGGTGAAGGTTAGGTGTTCATTCTGAGTGGTGAAGGTTAGGTGTTCATTCTGAGTGGTGAAGGTTAGGTGTTCATTCTGAGTGGTGAAGGTTAGGTCTTCATTCTGAGTGGTGAAGGTTAGGGTTAGGGTTTGGGGGAAGGCTTAAAACAAAAATAATTCAAAAGGACAAGCTATTACCAATCAAGTATTCTCGTGATGCTAGAGCGTTGTGAACTGGGTAGTAGCACAGCGATCTGAGCAGCGGGATCCGGCTCCGAGCATCACCACTTTTTCTCAAACTCCCAGTTGGTTGTCATGTGCGTTTTACTGAGGAGTGGCTTCCATCTGGCCACTCTACCATAAAGGCCTGCATGGTGGAGTGCTGCAGAGATGGGAGAACCTTTCAGAAGGACAACCATCTCCACAGAGGAACTCTGGAGCTCGGTCAGAGTGACCATCGTGTTCTTGGTCACCTCCCTGACCAAGGCCCTTCTCCCCTGATTGCTCAATTTGGTCGGGCGGCCAGCTCTAGGAAGAGTCTTGGTGGTTCCAAACTTCCTCCATTTAAGAATGATGGAGGCCCCTGTGTTCTTGGGGACCTTCAATGCCGCAGAAATGTTTTGGTACCCTTCCCCAGATCTGTGCCTCGACACAATCCTGTCTTGGAGCTCTACGGACAATTCCTTTGACCTCATGGCTTGGTTTTTGCTCTGACATGCACTGTCAACTGTGGGACCTTTATATAGACAGGTGTGTGCCTTTTCAAATCATGTCCAATCAATTGAATTTACCACAGTTGGACTCCAATCAAGTTGTAGAAACATCTCAAGGAAGATCAATGGAAACAGGATGCACCTGAGCTCAATTTCAAGTCTCATAGCAAAGGGTCTGAATACTTATGTAAATAAGTTATTTCTGTTTTTTATTTAATCATTATGGGGTATTGTGTGTAGATTGATACATTTTAGAATGAGGCTGTAACTTAACAAAATGTGTAAAAAGGTTAATTGGTCTGAATACTTTCTGAATGAGCACTGTACTCTACCTCCACCCTGCATCCTGTAGACTTGATCTTGCCCCATAAACAGATGGAAAAACAGAGCAGTGGTTTGTAGATGAGATTAGAGGCCTCTTAGCCATGTCAAGTAAACACACACACATCCTGCTAAAACACTGCCCACTTTCACACTCAGCCTCGACGTCTGCGTACACACCTCGGACAGGGATCACTGAGCAGGTCAGCAGGTCAATCTGGTGACCTGGTTAAATGAAGGCCAGAGGACCACCCCAAGTGGACTGTTGATCACTGAGCAGGTCAGCAGGTCAATCTGGTGACCTGGTTAAATGAAGGCCAGAGGACCACTCCAAGTGGACTGTTGATCACTGAGCAGGTCAGCAGGTCAATCTGGTGACCTGGTTAAATGAAGGCCAGAGGACCACCCCAAGTGGACTGTTGATCACTGAGCAGGTCAGCAGGTCAATCTGGTGACCTGGTTAAATGAAGGCCAGAGGACCACCCCAAGTGGACTGTTGATCACTGAGCAGGTCAGCAGGTCAATCTGGTGACCTGGTTAAATGAAGGCCAGAGGACCGTTGATCACTGAGCAGGTCAGCAGGTCAATCTGGTGACCTGGTTAAATGAAGGCCAGAGGACCACCCCAAGTGGACTGTTGATCACTGAGCAGGTCAGCAGGTCAATCTGGTGACCTGGTTAAATGAAGGCCAGAGGACCACCCCAAGTGGACTGTTGATCACTGAGCTGTGTCAGCAGGTCAATCTGGTGACCTGGTTAAATGAAGGCCAGAGGACCACCCCAAGTGGACTGTTGATCACTGAGCAGGTCAGCAGGTCAATCTGGTGACCTGGTTAAATGAAGGCCAGAGGACCACCCCAAGTGGACTGTTGATCACTGAGCTGTGTCAGCAGGTCAATCTGGTGACCTGGTTAAATGAAGGACAGAGGACCACCCCAAGTGGACTGTTGATCGCCATTGAATCCCCAGGTGGTGAGGGTAGGCAACAACATGTCTGCCATGCTGATCCTCAACACTGGGGCCCCTCAGGGGTGCATGCTTAGTCCCCTCCTGTACTCCCTGTTCACCCACGACTGTGTGGCTAAACACGACTCCAACACCATCATTAGTCGTTAGGCCTGATCACTGACAACGATGAGACAGCCAAATAGGGAGGAGGTCAGAGACCTGGCAGTGTGATGCCATGACAACAACCTCTCCCTCAATGTGAGCAAGACAAAGGAGATGATTGTGGACTTACAGGAAAAGGAGGACTGAACAGGCGCCATTAACATATGTGGAGCGGTCGAGAGTTTCAAGTGCCTTTTTATGTATATATATTTTTGTATTGGTTTTCACGTGTTAGTAATAAAAACGTACCATTCATTTCATTAGATATAACAGATTCTGAAGGCCTAAGGGACTGGACTATCTTTACATGTCTCTTTTGGTTTGGTCAACCAATAGCGAAATCATGGTGTGACTTTCTGTCCGTTTCCATGACAGCGGCTCTAGGTTCTCCGTCGGACGGTGACGTCGTCGACCTGAAGGTGATGATGCGGCTGGGGGCGTTCAACGTCCTAGTGTGTGATCAGAACTGCAACATGGCTGACATCAAGATACAAGGTGCCGATGTAGACAGAACCCTCAGGGCCCGTACAGAACCCTCAGGGCCCCGTACAGAAGCCTCAGGGCCCCGTACAGAAGCCTCAGGGCCCGTACAGAACCCTCAGGGCCCGTACAGAACCCTCAGGGCCCGTACAGAGTACAGAACCCTCAGGGGCCCGTACAGAACCCTCAGGGGCCCGTACAGAACCCTCAGGAGCCCGTACAGAACCCACAGGGCCCCGTACAGAACCCACAGGGCCCCGTACAGAACCCTCAGGGGCCCGTACAGAACTCATAGGCTACACAATGTTGTCTTTTATACAGCTACACTTACATTTGATTATCATCTAGGGCTTTCGTAAGGGATTTCAGACAAGGTTTGTATATGATGAAAGTCCCAAAAATATTTTTTGGGGGGGTTATTTAAGTGTCTTGTGCTTGTGTGGTTTGCTGTTGACCTTTTTCTGAATTGATGTTAGCATCAGATCAACATTTTATCTTGTTGTACAGGTTTCAATGGATCCCTCCTGATGCAAGGGCCTCAAACCCACATCTCTGCCCGCCTTCGGGATTTCATCGTCATTAATGTTGACCCAAAAAGTATTCACAAAAAGGTAAGTCACGAAGTAAAACCACGAAAGATTTCAGTGACGGAGGGAGATGCGACAGTATATCATTCAACCCCGGTGAAATATTGCAGTTGAGTTTACCGGTTTGGTTCTCCGTTGCAGGCCATCTCTATCGTAGGAGACGAGGTGTTTAGTTTCAGTATGAGTCTGACCCCCAAGGCCACAGAGGGAGCCGGCTACGCAGACACCTCCAAGACAGACGGGAAGGTCCAGCTCAACGTGGGCTGTGTCCAAGTCGTCTACCTCCACAAGTTTGTCATGTCTTTGCTGGTGAGTCTCAGCGTGGGCTGTGTCCAAGTCGTCTACCTCCACAAGTTACTGATGTCTTTGCTGGTGAGTCTCAGCGTGGGTCCTGGAGTTTGTCATGTCTTTGCTGGTGAGTCTCAGCGTGGGTACTGGAGTTTGTCATGTCTTTGCTGGTGAGTCTCAGCGTGGGTACTGGAGTTTGTCATGTCTTTGCTGGTGAGTCTCAGCGTGGGTACTGGAGTTTGTCATGTCTTTGCTGGTGAGTCTCAGCGTGGGTACTGGAGTTTGTCATGTCTTTGCTGGTGAGTCTCAGCGTGGGTACTGGAGTTTGTCATGTCTTTGCTGGTGAGTCTCAGCGTGGGTACTGGAGTTTGTCATGTCTTTGCTGGTGAGTCTCAGCGTGGGTACTGGAGTTTGTCATGTCTTTGCTGGTGAGTCTCAGCGTTGGTACTGGAGTCAAGTCTCTTAGTCTCAACGGTCTGGAGTATTTAAAACTGATCTTTGTATTTAAGTGTGCAGAGACTCTCTTTCTTCAGTTCCTGGGTTTTTTCAGAATCCTGGTTGGATGATTCCCAGTTCAGCAGATACCTTACTAATTTCAGGAATCCTGGTTGGATGATTCCCAGTTCAGCGATACCTTACTAATTTCAGGAATCATCCGACTGGGATTCCTGGGAAAACATGAGAAGTTTCCGGAAGTTTAGCAGTCCTCGCTCGGTCTCCACTTTGATTCCTTCCCTTTCCGCTAAAGAACTTCACTCATCCGTGTTTTCCGTCTCTTTAGAATTTCAGCAACAACTTCCAGACGGCCAAAGAGGCGTTGAGTGTGGCCACGGCCCAGGCAGCAGAGAAGGCGGCCTCCAGCATCAGGGACTTTGCCCAGAAGAGCTTCCGTCTCTCCATGGACGTCAGGCTGAAGGCCCCTCTCATCATCATCCCTCAGTCCTCCACCTCACACAATGCACTGGAGGTGGACCTGGGGCTCATCACCGTGGGCAACAGCTTCTCTCTTCTTGCCGTGGAGGGATGTCCACTTCCTGCTGTCATTGACCACATGGACGTACAGCTCACACAGCTCAAACTGTCCAGGTCAGTGCAGAAAGCAAGGGTTTAATGCCTGGTCCTAAATCAGAAAGCAAGGGTTTAATGCCTGGTCCTAAATCAGAAAGCAAGGGCTTAATGCCTGGTCCCAGATCAGAAAGCAAGGGTTTAATGCCTGGTCCTAAATCAGAAAGCAAGGGTTTAATGCCTGGTCCCAGATCAGAAAGCAAGGGTTTAATGCCTGGTCCCAGATCAGAAAGCAAGGGTTTAATGCCTGGTCCCAGATCAGAAATGCCTGGTCCCAGATCAGAAAGCAAGGGTTTAATGCATGGTCCCAGATCAGAAAGCAAGGGTTTAATGCCTGGTCCCAGATCAGAAAGCAAGGATTTAATGCCTGGTCCCAGATCAGAAAGCAAGGATTTAATGCCTGGTCCCAGATCAGAAAGCAAGGGTTTAATGCCTGGTCCCAGATCAGAAAGCAAGGGTTTAATGCCTGGTCCCAGATCAGATAGCACGGTTTAATGCCTGGTCCCAAATCAGAAAGCAAGGGTTTAATGCCTGGTCCCAGATCAGAAAGTAACGGTTTAATGCTTGGTCCCAGATCAGAAAGCAAGGGTTTAATGCCTGGTCCCAGATCAGAAAGCAAGGGTTTAATGCCTGGTCCCAGATCAGATAGTAACGGTTTAATGCCTGGTCCCAGATCAGAAAGCTGGTCCCAGATCAGAAAGCAAGGGTTTAATGCCTGGTCCCAGATCAGAAAGCAAGGGTTTAATGCCTGGTCCCAGATCAGAAAGCAAGGGTTTAATGCCTGGTCCCAGATCAAAGAAAGCTGACTACCGTTAGTCTTAATGCCTGGTCAACCAGATCAGATGGCCAACCCTCAGAACCAGTTTAATGCCTGGTCCCAGATCAGAAAGCAAGGGCTTAATGCCTGGTCCCAGATCTGTATGTAAAAAGGGCTATCCAACTCCTCTGATTGATTTGAGTTGTTAGAGTTGATTCTCAAAGAACCGTCTGACTACCGTTAGTCCTCTCATAACGTCGACCCGGCACAACCTGACGAGGACTGGCCAACCCTCAGAACCTGGTTCCCTCTCTAGGTTTCTTCCTAGGTTACTGCCTTTTTTCTAGGGAGTTTTTCCTAGCCACCGTTCCTCTACATCGGCATTGCTGTGGTTTCTGTATAAGCACAACTGCTGTTGTAAAAAGGGCTTCGTAAATAAATTAATTTGATTGATTTGATTTTGAGTTGTAAGAGTTGGTTCTCAAAGAAACTGCTTGGTTCAATCGTGGTCTTACTGAATAGGCTCGGACGCTATACTATATATCGTGTACCGGGGTGTTTTGAAATACAGACGGTATGGTTTTCAATTCCGTAAAAGGAATTCAGCGTGGCGCCCATAAAGTTCAAGGGGTTGTATTCTACACCTCTGCTTATAAGTTAACTATCAGGTCTCCAGCTATGCATTTGGGTTTGTAACTTCCTAGCTAAGTGGCTAGATGGCAAGAACTAGCTTCTCGGTTAAAGCAGGAACAATCAGTCCCCTCCTGGATCAAGATCCCTGATGGCTACATGGCCTGCTGCCTACAGTACATGGCCTGCTGCCTACAGTACATGGCCTGCTGCCTACAGTACATGGCCTGCTGCCTACAGTACATGGCCTGCTGCCTACAGTACATGGCCTGCTGCCTACAGTACATGGCCTGCTGCCTACAGTACATGGCCTGCTGCCTACAGTACATGGCCTGCTGCCTACAGTACATGGCCTGCTGCCTACAGTACATGGCCTGCTGCCTACAGTACATGGCCTGCTGCCTACAGTACATGGCCTGCTGCCTACAGTACATGGCCTGCTGCCTACAGTACATGGCCTGCTGCCTACAGTACATGGCCTGCTGCCTACAGTACATGGCCTGCTGCCTACAGTACATGGCCTGCTGCCTACAGTACATGGCCTGCTGCCTACAGTACATGGCCTGCTGCCTACAGTACATGGCCTGCTGCCTACAGTACATGGCCTGCTGGCTACAGTACATGGCCTGCTGCCTACAGTACATGGCCTGCTGCCTACAGTACATGGCCTGCTGCCTACAGTACATGGCCTGCTGGCTACAGTAGATGGCCTGCTGCCTACAGTACATGGCCTGCTGCCTACAGTAGATGGCCTGCTGCCTACAGTAGATGGCCTGCTGCCTACAGTACATGGCCTGCTGGCTACAGTAGATGGCCTGCCGGCTACAGTACATGGCCTGTTGGCTACAGTACATGGCCTGCTGGCTACATCCCTGGGTTGGTACAGGAATGGTATGAAAGTCTGGATACCACACTAATACTGTAGCTAAATAAGCAAGTTGTCTAACTATCCATGTCTATAATTTAGCTTTCTCTCATTAGGATTTACATGGAAAAAGACTCTCAGCCCAGTACTGAGCTGCTGGAGCCTGTCAACCTGCTCCTAACAGTGAAGAGGAACCTGGCTGCAGCATGGTACCAGAAGATGGCCGCCGTAGAGGTAGAGGGAGACCTCAAGCCCATGAAGGTAGGAGCTAACAGGAACCATAGAGGTAGAGGGAGACCTCAAGCCCATGAAGGTAGGAGCTAACAGGAACCATAGAGGTAGAGGGAGACCTACAGCCTATGAAGGTAGGACCTAACAGGAACCATAGAGGTAGAGGGAGACCTCAAGCCTATGAAGGTAGGAGCTAACAGGAACCATAGAGGTAGAGGGAGACCTACAGCCTATGAAGGTAGGACCTAACAGGAACCATAGAGGTAGAGGGAGACCTCAAGCCCATGAAGGTAGGAGCTAACAGGAACCATAGAGGTAGGACCTAACAGGAACCATAGAGGTAGAGGGAGACCTCAAGCCCATGAAGGTAGGAGCTAACAGGAACCATGGAGGTAGGACCTAACAGGAACCATAGAGGTAGAGGGAGACCTCAAGCCCATGAAGGTAGGAGCTAACAGGAACCATAGAGGTAGAGGGAGACCTCAAGCCCATGAAGGTAGGAGCTAACAGGAACCATAGAGGTAGAGGGAGACCTCAAGCCCATGAAGGTAGGGAGCTAACAGGAACCATGGAGGTAGAGGGAGACCTCAAGCCTATGAAGGTAGGACCTAACAGGAACCATGGAGGTAGAAGGAGACCTCAAGCCTATGAAGGTAGGAGTTAACAGGAACCATAGAGGTAGAGGGAGACCTCAAGGAACCTAGAGGTAGAGGGAGACCATGAAGGTAGGAGCTAACAGGAACCATAGAGGTAGAGGGAGACCTACAGCCTATGAAGGTAGGACCTAACAGGAACCATGGAGGTAGAGGGAGAGACCATGAAGGTAGGAGATAACAGGAACCATAGAGGTAGAGGGAGAGCCTATGAAGGTAGGAGATAACAGGAACCATGGAGGTAGAGGGAGACCTCAAGTCCATGAAGGTAGGAGATAACAGGAACCATAGAGGTAGAGGGAGACCATGAAGGTAGGAGATAACAGGAACCATAGAGGTAGAGGGAGACCATGAAGGTAGGAGTTAACAGGAACCATAGAGGTAGAGGGAGACCATGAAGGTATGAGCTAACAGGAACCATAGAGGTAGAGGGAGACCATGAAGGTATGAGCTAACAGGAACCATAGAGGTAGACAGAGACCTACAGCCCATGAAGGTATGGGCTAACAGGAACCATAGAGGTAGAGGGAGACCATGAAGGTAGGAGCTAACAGGAACCATAGAGGTAGAGGGAGACCATGAAGGTAGGAGCTAACAGGAACCATAGAGGTAGAGGGAGACCTACAGCCCATGAAGGTAGGACCTAACAGGAACCATAGAGGTAGACAGAGACCTACAGCCCATGAAGGTAGGAGATAACAGTAACTACAATCATGTCTTTCCCTCAAAAGGAGTGGTTAGATAAAGATCTGTTTTGATACCAAGATGTTTGTATTGTAGCAGAGAAGCTGATTGAAGTTATCTTTACTCGTGTAGTAATGTCACCCTCTCTGATACCTGAGAACTTAGATTTCCTTCAAGTCATAATAGCTGAGCTTTCATGATTTAGTCATATTGATGGTTGACCTCTGGTTCGAGAATGGTATTGGTAAGCTGTGCAATATCGTCACCTTCCTTTAGACTTGAAGTAGCTTTGTCCCTTAAACCATAACAGCCGACCGTTGATGATTTAGTCACACTAACTGACTTCTGACTTCTGCTTGCAGCCTGGTTTGGAATGTAAGGTACATGCTACAGTCCTCTAAGGTTTGACAGTAAGATAATCAAGGCCGGTAGCCTAGCGATTAAGAGCGTTGGGGCCCAGTAACCGAAAGGTCGCTGGTGTAAATCCCGGAGCTGACTAGATCCACGTGCCCTTGAGCAAGGCAGATAATCAAGATAAATCAAGATAATCAAGGCAGGTAGTCTAGCGATTTGTTTAAATATATATTTTTTATTTATTTCACCTTTATTTAACCAGGTAGGCTAGTTGAGAACAAGTTCTCATTTGTAACTGCGACCTGGCCAAGATAAAGCATAGCAGTGTGAACAGACCACACAGAGTTACACATGGAGTAAACAATTAACAAGTCAATAACACAGTAGAAAAAAAGGGGAGTCTATATACAATGTGTGCAAAAGGCATGAGGTAGGCGAATAATTACAATTTGCAGATTAACACTGGAGTGATAAATGATCAGATGGTCATGTACAGGTAGAGATATTGGTGTGCAATAGAGCAGAAAAGTAAATAAATAAAAACAGTATGGGGATGAGGTAGGTGAAAATGGGTGGGCTATTTACCAATAGACTATGTACAGCTGCATCGATCGGTTAGCTGCTCAGATAGCTGATGTTTGAAGTTGGTGAGGGAGATAAAAGTCTCCAACTTCAGCGAATTTTGCAATTCGTTCCAATCACAGGCAGCAGAGTACTGGAACGAAAGGCGGCCAAATGAGGTGTTGGCTTGAGGGATGATCAGTGAGATACACCTGCTGGAGCGCGTGCTACGGATGGGTGTTGCCATCGTGACCAGTGAACTGAGATAAGGCGGAGCATTACCTAGCATGGACTTGTAGATGACCTGGAGCCAGTGGGTCTGGCGACGAATATGTAGCGAGGGCCAGCCGACTAGAGCATACAAGTCGCAGTGGTGGGTGGTATAAGGTGCTTTAATGACAAAACGGATGGCACTGTGATAAACTGCATCCAGTTTGCTGAGTAGAGTGTTGGAAGCAATTTTGTAGATGACATCGCCGAAGTCGAGGATCGGTAGGATAGTCAGTTTTACTAGGGTAAGCTTGGCGGCGTGAGTGAAGGAGGCTTTGTTGCGGAATAGAAAGCAGGGGAGCTGGACTGGCGAGTGTTATCCAGGTAAAAAAAAACTAACAATGACTAAATAGCTTGTAGCTAGTTAGCTGGTTAGCTTCTGGAGGTTCTTGAGTGTGTTCTAAAAATAAAAAATAATGGCGATTCCGTATCACATTGGGTGAGGCAGGTTTCCGGAAGGTATAAACAAATTAAAAATCGAAAAGTGATAGAAAGTAAATATGGGTCCAGTGAGTGTTTGGGACGTGGCGATTCAGACGGTTAGCAGGCCTGTGCTAACAAGCTAATAGTTAGTAGGCCGGGGCTAAACAAGGTAGCAGTTAGCAGGCCAAATTAGCAAGCAAGCATATAGCAAGGGCTAGAGAGTTAGCCTTTGGGGGACGTTGCGATGGGGTGAGTCTGTTTATTCCTCTTCATGCGGTGACATCGACAGACCGGTCGTGGGCCCGGGTATAATAATAATAATAATATATATGCCCAGCAGACGTATGCTACAGTCATGTGGCATACATTCTACAGGGGCTCTGGCCGCGCCTAGCTTCAAGCTAATTGGTATGCTGGAGCAAACGCTTAGCCAGGAGTAATCATCCGGGGTTGCGGTTTAGCTAGATAGCTAGTTGTGAAGATCCAGCTGAAAAATGTTCCACTTGCGGTGGGAATCCGGGGATAAAAAATAAATAGGTCCGTTATGCTCTGGTTAGAGTCGTGTTGTTCGAACTGGCGAGAGCTTTCCGAGCCAAAGATTAGCTGATGACCGGTTAGCTGAAGACCGCTAGCATAGCTGGTAGTTCGCTGGCTAGCTTCAGTTGAGGGGTTCCGGTTCCGAAGTAAATATAAATACTTTAGGAAAAGTAGCTACATTGGGTGAGGCGGGTTGCAGGAGAGTATTTGGAACCTTAGGTTTAGCAAAATGTTTTTAAAGATATGCAAAAACGGGAAAAAAACTATATATACAAGTGACACGACATGACAGGACGACTTACTGCTACGCCATCTTGGAAAGAGCATTGGGTCAGTAACCGAAAGGTCTCTGGTTCAAATATGACGATGTGCTCTTGAGCAAGGCGCTTAACCCTAATTGCTCCTGTAAGTCGCTCTGGATAAGTGTGTCTGCTAAATGACTCAAATGTAAAATTGGCAGCGAATTAGCATTAGCAAAGGCAACATTAGCATTAGCAAAGGCAACATTAGCATTAGCAAAGGAAACATTAGCATTAGCAAAGGAAACATTAGCAAAGGCAACATTAGCTTAACCTTCACCAACTTCAAACATCAGCTATCTGAGCAGCTAACCGATCGCTGCAGCTGTACATAATCTATTGGTAAATAGCCCACCCATTTTCACCTACCTCATCCCCACAGTTTTTATTTATTTACTTTTCTGCTCTTTTGCACACCAATATCTCTCTACCTGTACATGATCATCTGATCATTTATCACTCCAGTGTTAATCTGCAAAATTGTAATTATTCGCCTACCTCCTCATGCCTTTTGCACACATTGTATATAGACTCCCCTTTTTTTCCTACTGTGTTATTGACTTGTTAATTGTTTACTCCATGTGTAACTCTGTGTTGTCTGTTCACACTGCTATGCTTTATCTTGGCCAGGTCGCAGTTGCAAATGAGAACTTGTTCTCAACTAGCCTACCTGGTTAAATAAAGGTGAAATATAGCAGCATTAGCTTAACCTATAGCAACATTCACATTAGACCTAACAAAGTTGATTTATAGTTTAACTAATACCCTGCTTCACATAAAAAATATATATAAAAAATAATAAATTTGTTTTTTAAAATTATTAATTTGATTAAAATGAACAGTGGAACAGCCACTTTACAATAGTGCATCTAAATCTTTTAAGGGGGGTGAGAAGGATTACTTTATCCTATCCTAGGTATTCCTTAAAGAGGTGGGGTTTCAGGTGTCTCCGGAAGGTGGTGATTGACTCCGCTGTCCTGGCTGTGAGGGAGTTTGTTCCACCATTGGGGGAATCAAAACAATTATTTGACTGGGCTTGCGGGAACTTACTTTCAGTGGTAGGGAGGCGAGCAGGCCAAGGTGGAAAGAGTGCCCTTGTTTGGGTGTAGGGCCTGATCAGAGCCTGGAGGTTGAGGTGCCGTCCCCTCACATGTGGCAAACCATGGTCTTTAGCAGATTGAGCTTTAGCCAGTTAGTGGAGGATTTATGAGAGAACTTGGAAGGTTGAACACCAGATGTTCTGAGTTCAGGGGTTTAATGGCATAAGGAGCCCATAAATATGCAGTAATCCAGACGGGAGATGACAGTGCCTGGAAGGACCTGTTTCCTGTGCTTCGGATGTTGTAGGTTATAGTCAGAATGGGTCTGATTAAAGTGGGCTGCTATATATATATTTCAGCTATCACATCAATTATTTAAAAAAGAATTAGCTGAACTGTGTCTAAAACTGTGCTCTCCATCCACCAATGTAGTTAATTAGGCGGGTACCCTGATCAGGACTCAAACTGTGGTTCCTAGGACTGTCATTCCAAAACCATTATACCAAATGACTAAAATGTCGTGCTGATGTCACTAGGTGTTGTAAAAAAAAAAGATTGTTTAGTATTTTTACAAGGGGTTCCAAATTGTGTATATTTTTTTTTAAATATAATTTTTATTTTATCTGCTCGCTCACCTCGCTTTTCAAAATCCGTTAAACAGTGAATGAACTTTGTATTTCCTTGTGCCGTTTTCAACAAACATTGCCGCGATTTCGTCCGTCAATGGGGAGAATGATTTCGTCCGTCAATGGTGAGAATGGTTTCGTCCGTCAATGGGGAGAATGGTTTCGTCCGTCAATGGGGAGAATGGTTCCGTCCGTCAATGGGGAGAATGGTTTCGTCCGTCAATGGGGAGAATGGTTTCGTCCGTCAATGGGGAGAATGGTTTCGTCCGTCAATGGGGAGAATGGTTCCGTCCGTCAATGGTGAGAATGGTTCCGTCCGTCAATGGTGAGAATGATTTCGTCCGTCAATGGTGAGAATGGTTCCGTCCGTCAATGGGGAGAATGATTTCGTCCGTCAATGGTGAGAATGGTTCCGTCCGTCAATGGGGAGAATGATTTTGTCCGTCAATGGGGAGAATGGTTTCGTCCGTCAATGGGGAGAATGGTTTCGTCCGTCAATGGTGAGAATGGTTTCGTCCGTCAATGGGGAGAATGGTTTCGTCCGTCAATGGGGAGAATGGTTCCGTCCGTCAATGGGGAGAATGGTTTCGTCCGTCAATGGGGAGAATGGTTTCGTCCGTCAATGGGGAGAATGGTTTCGTCCGTCAATGGGGAGAATGGTTTCGTCCGTCAATGGGGAGAATGGTTTCGTCCGTCAATGGGGAGAATGGTTTCGTCCGTCAATGGGGAGAATGGTTTCGTCCGTCAATGGTGAGAATGGTTTCGTCCGTCAATGGGGAGAATGGTTTCGTCCGTCAATGGTGAGAATGGTTTCGTCCGTCAATGGTGAGAATGATTTCGTCCGTCAATGGGGAGAATGGTTTCGTCCGTCAATGGGGAGAATGGTTTCGTCCGTCAATGGTGAGAATGGTTTCGTCCGTCAATGGTGAGAATGGTTTCGTCCGTCAATGGGGAGAATGGTTTCGTCCGTCAATGGGGAGAATGATTTCGTCCGTCAATGGTGAGAATGATTTCGTCCGTCAATGGGGAGAATGATTTCGTCCGTCAATGGGGAGAATGATTTCGTCCGTCAATGGGGAGAATGATTTCGTCCGTCAATGGTGAGAATGGTTTCGTCCGTCAATGGGGAGAATGGTTTCGTCCGTCAATGGGGAGAATGGTTTCGTCCGTCAATGGGGAGAATGGTTTCGTCCGTCAATGGGGAGAATGGTTTCGTCCGTCAATGGTGAGAATGGTTTCGTCCGTCAATGGTGAGAATGGTTTCGTCCGTCAATGGGGAGAATGGTTTCGTCCGTCAATGGGGAGAATGATTTCGTCCGTCAATGGTGAGAATGATTTCGTCCGTCAATGGTGAGAATGATTTCGTCCGTCAATGGTGAGAATGGTTTCGTCCGTCAATGGTGAGAATGGTTTCGTCCGTCAATGGTGAGAATGGTTTCGTCCGTCAATGGGGAGAATGGTTTCGTCCGTCAATGGGGAGAATGGTTTCGTCCGTCAATGGGGAGAATGGTTTCGTCCGTCAATGGGGAGAATGGTTTCGTCCGTCAATGGTGAGAATGGTTCTTGCCTTCCTTCCGATCTCCGAGCGAGTTAACGCTCCTCCGAATTAGCAGGATGTTCCTCCGATCACGCCGACATGATGTGAACGCGGAAATAGCTACAGAATTATTGGCTTTAGCAACATTAGCGTTAGCATTAGCTACAGCTCCATCCTATACGTCTCCTGTCTGTCCTCGAGTTGTTTTGAGGCTCCTCTAGTTATCATTAGCGTTAGCATTAGCTACAGCTCCATCCTATGTCTCCTGTCTGTCCTCAAGTTAATTCGGGCTCTACTTATCAGCTGCATTAGCATTAGCATTAGCTACAGCTATGTCCTCTCATTTCTTGTTTCTCTTCAGGTTAACTAGTATTAGTAACATTAGCATTAGCGGCCATTAGCATTAGCTACAGCTACATCCTCTCTGTGCTTGTGTCTCTTCAGGTTAACTAGTATTAGTGATATTAGCAACCTTTAGCTACAGCTACATCCTCTCTGTGCTTGTGTTTCTTCAAGTTAATAACAAGTATGGTTAACAAGTATTAGTGACGTTAGCAACCATTAGCATTAGCTACAGCTACATCCTCTCTGATCTTGTCTCTTCAGGTTAACTAGCATTAGCAACCATTAGCTACAGCTACATCCTCTCTGTGCTTGTGTCTCTTCAGGTGAACTAGTATTAGTGACATTAGCATTAGCCTCCATTAGCATTAGCTCCAGCTACATATCCTCTCTGTCGTCTGTTCTCCCCAGGTTGCCCTGAGTCAGGACGACCTAACAGTTCTGTTGAGGATCCTGATGGAGAACATTGGAGAAGCCAGCGGTCTGCCGCCAGACCAACACACCAGCCCCGACGCGACAGCCCTGACGCACAAGACCACGCCGATGCTCAAAACAGACTACGCCAAAGGTCAGAGGTCATGTGTGTAGTAATGTTATCGACGTGAGTCCCGAGCGCGTTAATTCTTCTGAGCACGTTTCTGTTCTGTCGTCGTTCCTTCAGACGGTGTAGAGAACACGGTTGAACTTCCAGAACGACAGGAAGAAGAGGAACCCCTGGAAACCATGACGTTTATCTTCAACATAGAGTCCCTGGGACTGGTCCTGTACAGCAATGACCCAAAACAGGTACGTACCTATAGGTGATGTAGCCCAGTCTCAGTTCCAATGACCTAAAACAGGTACGTATCTATAGGTGATGTAGCCCGGTCTCAGTTCTAATGACCCTAAACAGGTACGTATCTATAGGTGATGTAGCCCAGTCTCAGTTCCAATGACCTAAAACAGGTACGTATCTATAGGTGATGTAGCCCAGTCTCAGTTCTAATGCTCCTAAACAGGTACGTATCTATAGGTGATGTAGCCCAGTCTCAGTTCCAATGACCTAAAACAGGTACGTATCTATAGGTGATGTAGCCCAGTCTCAGTTCTAATGCTCCTAAACAGGTACGTATCTATAGGTGATGTAGCCCGGTCTCAGTTGTAATGTATTCTCTGGAGGAACGGGGGGGAATTGGGCCTGTACAGCGCTTGGCGTCAGTTAATGACAGTCATTTACTCTTAATGTCCTCTCTGCTCTCCAAGCCCTGGATAATTACATAAAGCCATGATTAGGGTGAAGAGTTTGAACATCTACCAAACACCAGTCATTACTGTCCAAAATGACTCTGTGGTAATGACCTTGTAATGACTCTAGGTAGGGGTCTGCTGATTGGTTAATGGACAGATTGTAATGACTCTCGGTAGGGGTCTGCTGATTGGTTAATGGACAGATTGTAATGACTCTCGGTAGGGGTCTGCTGATTGGTTAATGGACAGATTGTAATGACTCTCGGTAGGGGTCTGCTGATTGGTTAATGGACAGATTGTAATGACTCTGGTAGGGGTCTGCTGATTGGTTAATGGACAGATTGTAATGACTCTGAGGTAGGGGTCTGCTGATTGGTTAATGGACAGATTGTAATGACTCTAGGTAGTGGTCTGCTGATTGGTTAATGGACAGATTGTAATGACTCTAGGTAGTGGTCTGCTGATTGGTTAATGGACAGATTGTAATGACTCTAGGTAGTCTCAATACTACTGGGTTGTGTTCCCCCAGGGGTCTGCTGATTGGTTAATGGACAGATTGTAATGACTCTAGGTAGGGTCTGCTGATTGGTTAATGGACAGATTGTAATGACTCTATGTAGTTCCCCCAGGGGTCTGCTGATTGGTTAATGGACAGATTGTAATGACTCTAGGTAGTTCCCCAGGGGTCTGCTGATTGGTTAATGGACAGATTGAATGTCTTTGTTTCCCCATTTCCAAGGTAACGGCTGTGTCTCAACACCAGGAGAGGCTGTGTCTGGGGGAGTTGACCTTTCACCTGATGAAGGCTTCAGGGAAGATGTTTAATAACGGGTCCATGGAGGTCTCTACCATCCTCACAGCCTGCACCCTGGACGACATGAGGACAGGCGTACAGAGAGTTACCTCACGGTGAGACGTGACACCATGTTGTCGTTGGGAGAGTTACGGCTGGGGTGGAGGCTACCTCAGGTTAAACTACTGAATTATACTGCTGGGTTGTGTTCTGGACAGTACCAGTCGGTCTGTGCAATACTACTGGGTTGTGTTCTGACAGTACCAGTCGGTCTCAATACTACTGGGTTGTGTTCTGACAGTACCAGTCGGTCTCAATACTACTGGGTTGTGTTCTGTACAGTACCAGTCGGTCTCAATACTACTGGGTTGTGTTCTGTATAGTACCAGTCGGTCTCAATACTACTGGGTTGTGTTCTGTACCAGTCGGGTCAGTCTCAATACTACTGGGTTGTGTTCTGTACCAGTCTGGTCGGTCTCAATACTACTGGGTTGTGTTCTGTACCAGTCGGGTCAGTCTCAATACTACTGGGTTGTGTTCTGTGTAGTACCAGTCGGGTCAGTCTCAATACTACTGGGTTGTGTTCTGTACAGTACCAGTCGGTCTCAATACTACTGGGTTGTGTTCTGTGTAGTACCAGTCGGGTCAGTCTCAATACTACTGGGTTGTGTTCTGTGTAGTACCAGTCGATCTCAATACTACTGGGTTGTGTTCTGTGTAGTACCAGTCTGGTCGGTCTCAATGTATCGATTGTTGTATTGATTGATTGTGATATGTAACCTCACGTTTGCCCAAACCCCTCAGGATGCTGGGTAAGCGTCAACTAGGCTGTCGAGTTCTCTCCTCTGCAAGCCATGATAGACGTGGCGTACACGCAGAGGCCGGCGAGCGCCAGGTGGTGGCGGTGGTACAGAAGCTCCATCTGTGCGCCAGCGCCGAGTTTCTCATGGCAGTGGCAGACTTCTTCATCCAGGCCCTGCCCCAGAGCTCTGCCCAGGACGTGCCCACTAACACCAAGCTAGCCCTGCCAGGCCTGGCCAAGACCTCCCAGCTACCCCAGCTTCGGGATAGAGCCAACACTGACCCCAGAACAGGTAAGGGGAGAGAGAGAAAGATCAGAGAGAGGGGGGGGGGGGATAAATGACAACCAGAAAACTATACAGCCGTTCAATGCTCATAGGATTTCCTTTTGGTGTGGAGTTATGGTATTGTGATGGTATTGTGATGGCTACAGTGTGTTGGTGTGGAGTGATGGTATTGTGATGGTTACAGTGTTTTGGTGTGGAGTGATGGTGTTGTGATGGTTACAGTGTTTTGGTGTGGACTTGATGGTATTGTGATGGCTACAGTGTTTTGGTGTCCTCTTGATGGTATGGTGTTGTGATGGCTACAGTGTTTTGGTGTGGATTCTGATGGTATTGTGATGGCTCCCAGTGTTTTGGTGTGGATGTGATGGCTACAGTGTTTTGGTGTGGAGTGATGGCTACAGTGTTTTGGTGTGGAGTGATGGAATGGTGATGGCTACAGTGTTTTGGTGTGGACTCCCTGATGGCTACAGTGTTTTGGTGTGGAGTGATGGCTACAGTGTTTTGGTGTGGAGCTCTTTGATGGCTACAGTGTTTTGGTGTGCAGATGATGGCTACAGTGTTTTGGTGTGGATGATGGTATTGTGATGGCTACAGTGTTTTGGTGTGGAGTGATGGTATTGTGATGGCTACAGTGTTTTGGTGTGGAGTGATGGTGTGGTATTGTGATGGCTACAGTGTTTTGGTGTGGAGTGATGGTATTGTATTGTGATGGTTACAGTGTTTTGGTGTGGAGTGATGGCTACAGTGTTTTGGTGTGGAGTGATGGTATTGTGATGGCTACAGTGTTTTGGTGTGGAGTGATGGCTACAGTGTTTTGGTGTGGAGTGATGGTATTGTGATGGCTACAGTGTTTTGGTGTGGAGCTGATGGCTACAGTGTTTTGGTGTGGAGTGATGGTATTGTGATGGCTACAGTGTTTTGGTGTGGAGTGATGGCTACAGTGTTTTGGTGTGGAGTGATGGTATTGCGATGGCTACAGTGTTTTGGTGTGGAGTGATGGTATTGTGATGGCTACAGTGTTTTGGTGTGGAGTGATGTTGTGGTATTGTGATGGCTACAGTGTTTTGGTGTGGCTCACATGGTATTGTATTGTGATGGTTACAGTGTTTTGGTGTGACCAGTGATGGTGTTGTATTCTGATGGCTACAGTGTTTTGGTGTGGAGTGATGGTATTGTATAGTGATGGCTACAGTGTTTTGGTGTGGAGTGATGGTATTGTATTGTGATGGTTACAGTGTTTTGGTGTGGAGTGATGGTATTGTATAGTGATGGTTACAGTGTTTTGGTGTCGTGTATAGTGATGGCTACAGTGTTTTGGTGTGGAGTGATGGTATTGTATTGTGATGGTTACAGTGTTTTGGTGTGGTGTATAGTGATGGCTACAGTGTTTTGGTGTAGAGTGATGGTATTCTATTGTGATGGCTGCAGTGTTTTGGAGTGGAGTGATGGTATGGTATTGTGATGGCTACAGTGTTTTGGTGTGGAGTGGTGGTATTGTGATGGCTACAGTGTTTTGATGTGGAGTGATGGTATTGTGATGGCTGCAGTGTTTTGGTGTGGAGTGATGGTATTGTGATGGCTACAGTGTTTTGATGTGGAGTGATGGTATTGTGATGGCTACAGTGTTTTGATGTGGAGGGATGGTCGTGATGGCTACAGTGTTTTGGTGTGGAGTGATGGTATTGTGATGGCTACAGTGTTTTGGTGTGGAGTGATGGTATTGTGATGGCTACAGTGTTTTGATGTGGAGTGATGGTATTGTGATGGCTACAGTGTTTTGATGTGGTACCAGTCTGGTATTGTGATGGCTACAGTGTTTTGATGTGGAGTGATGGTATTGTGATGGCTACAGTGTGTTGGTATGGAGTGATGGTATTGTGATGGCTACAGTGTTTTGATTTGTACCAGTGATGGTATTGTGATGGCTACCAGTGTTTTGATGTGGAGTGATGGTATTGTGATGGCAACAGTGTGTTGGTATGGAGTGATGGTATTGTGATGGCTACAGTGTTTTGATGTGGAATGATGGTATTGTGATGGCTACAGTGTGTTGGTGTGGAGTGATGGTGTTGTGATGGCTACAGTGTTTTGATGTGGAGTGATGGTATTGTATAGTGATGGCTACAGTGTTTTGATGTGGAGTGATGGTATTGTGATGGCTACAGTGTTTTGGTATGGAGTGATGGTATTGTGATGGCTGCAGTGTTTTGGTGTGGACTGATGGTATTGTGATGGCTACAGTGTTTTGGTATGGAGTGATGGTATTGTGATGGCTACAGTGTTTTGATGTGGAGTCTGATGGCTACAGTGTTTTGGTATGGAGTGATGGTATTCTGATGGCTACAGTGTTTTGATGTGGAGTGATGGCTACAGTGTTTTGGTATGGAGTGATGGTATTGTGATGGCTACAGTGTTTTGATGTGGGTGATGGTATTGTGATGGCTACAGTGTTTTGATGTGGTTGTGATGGTATTGTGATGGCTACAGTGTTTTGATGTGGAGTGATGGTATTGTGATGGCTACCGTGTGTTGGTATGGAGTGATGGTATTGTGATGGCTACAGTGTTTTGATTTGGAGTGATGGTATTGTGATGGCTACAGTGTTTTGATGTGGAGTGATGGTATTGTGATGGCAACAGTGTGTTGGTATGGAGTGATGGTATTGTGATGGCTACAGTGTTTTGATGTGGATGCGGTGATGGTATTGTGATGGCTACAGTGTGTTGGTGTGGAGACTTCTTGATGGTATTGTGATGGCTACCAGTGTTTTTGTATGGAGTGATGGTGTTGTGATGGCTACAGTGTTTTGATGTGGAGTGATGGTATTGTATAGTGATGGCTACAGTGTTTTGATGTGGAGTGATGGTATTGTGATGGCTACAGTGTTTTGGTATGGAGTGATGGTATTGTGATGGCTGCAGTGTTTTGGTGTGGACTGATGGTATTGTGATGGCTTTGTGATGGCTACAGTGTGTTGGTGTGGAGTGATGGTATTGTGATGGCATTGTGATGGCTGCAGTGTTTTGATGTGGAGTGATGGCTACAGTGTGTTGGTATGGAGTGATGGTATTGTGATGGCTACAGTGTTTTGATGTGGAGTGATGGTATTGTGATGGCTACAGTGTTTTGGTATGGAGTGATGGTATTGTGATGGCTACAGTGTTTTGGTGTGGAGTGATGGTATTGTGATGGCTACAGTGTTTTGATGTGGAGTGATGGTATTGTGATGGCTACAGTGTTTTGGTATGGAGTGATGGTATTGTGATGGCTACAGTGTTTTGGTGTGGAGTGATGGTATTGTGATGGCTACAGTGTTTTGGTGTGGAGTGATGGTATTGTGATGGCTACAGTGTTTTGATGTGGAGTGATGGTATTGTGATGGCTACAGTGTTTTGATGTGGAGTGATGGTATTGTGATGGCTACAGTGTTTTGATGTGGAGTGATGGTATTGTGATGGCTACCGTGTGTTGGTATGGAGTGATGGTATTGTGATGGCTACAGTGTTTTGATTTGGAGTGATGGTATTGTGATGGCTACAGTGTTTTGATGTGGAGTGATGGTATTGTGATGGCAACAGTGTGTTGGTATGGAGTGATGGTATTGTGATGGCTACAGTGTTTTGATGTGGAGTGATGTTATTGTGATGGCTACAGTGTGTTGGTGTGGAGTGATGGTATTGTGATGGCTACAGTGTTTTGGTATGGAGTGATGGTGTTGTGATGGCTACAGTGTTTTGATGTGGAGTGATGGTATTGTATAGTGATGGCTACAGTGTTTTGATGTGGAGTGATGGTATTGTGATGGCTACAGTGTTTTGGTATGGAGTGATGGTATTGTGATGGCTGCAGTGTTTTGGTGTGGACTGATGGTATTGTGATGGCTACAGTGTTTTGGTATGGAGTGATGGTATTGTGATGGCTACAGTGTTTTGATGTGGAGTGATGGCTACAGTGTTTTGGTATGGAGTGATGGTATTGTGATGGCTACAGTGTTTTGATGTGGAGTGATGGCTACAGTGTTTTGGTATGGAGTGATGGTATTGTGATGGCTACAGTGTTTTGATGTGGAGTGATGGTATGGTATTGTGATGGCTACAGTGTTTTGGTGTGGAGTGATGGTATTGTGATGGCTACAGTGTTTTGGTATGGAGTGATGGTATTGTGATGGCTGCAGTGTTTTGATGTGGAGTGATGGTATTGTGATGGCTACAGTGTTTTGGTATGGAGTGATGGTATTGTGATGGCTACAGTGTTTTGGTGTGGAGTGATGGTATTGTGATGGCTACAGTGTTTTGGTATGGAGTGATGGTATTGTGATGGCTACAGTGTTTTGATGTGGAGTGATGGTATTGTGATGGCTACAGTGTTTTGGTATGGAGTGATGGTATTGTGATGGTTACAGTGTGTTGGTATGGAGTGATGGTATTGTATAGTGATGGCTACAGTGTTTTGATGTGGAGTGATGGTATTGTGATGGCTACAGTGTTTTGGTGTGGAGTGATGGTATTGTGATGGCTACAGTGTTTTGGTATGGAGTGATGGTATTGTGATGGCTACAGTGTGTTGGTGTGGAGTGATGGTATTGTGATGGCTACAGTGTTTTGATGTGGAGTGATGGTATTGTGATGGCTACAGTGTTTTGGTATGGAGTGATGGTATTGTGATGGCTACAGTGTTTTGATGTGGAGTGATGGTGTTGTGATGGCTACAGTGTGTTGATGTGGAGTGATGGTGTTGTGATGGCTACAGTGTTTTGGTATGGAGTGATGGTATTGTGATGGCTACAGTGTTTTGATGTGGAGTGATGGTATTGTGATGGCTACAGTGTTTTGATGTGTGGTTTTGAGTGATGGCTGTGTTTTGATGTGTGATGGCTACAGTGTTTTGGTATGGAGTGATGGTATTGTGATGGCTACAGTGTTTTGGTATGGAGTGATGGTATTGTGATGGCTACAGTGTTTTGGTATGGAGTGATGGTATTGTGATGGCTACAGTGTTTTGATGTGGAGTGATGGTATTGTGATGGCTACAGTGTTTTGATGTGGAGTGATGGTATTGTGATGGCTACAGTGTTTTGGTATGGAGTGATGGTATTGTGATGGCTACAGTGTTTTGGTATGGAGTGATGGTATTGTGATGGCTACAGTGTTTTGATGTGGAGTGATGGCTACAGTGTTTTGGTATTGTGATGGCATTGTGATGGCTGCAGTTTGTTGGTATGGAGTGATGGTATTGTGATGGCTACAGTGTTTTGGTATGGAGTGATGGTATTGTGATGGCTCTGTTCTTATGGAGTGACCTGGTAGTTAAATAATGGCTACATCTCTCTCTACCCTCCATACCAAATATCATTCTGATTCTTGCAGTGTTTTGATGTTAAATGAAGGTTACATCTGTGTTGGTATACCAAATATCATTCTGATGGCTACAGTGTTTTGAGTTAAATGATGGTATTTACATCTTTTACCCTCCATACTAAATATCATTCTGTTCTTAACAGTGTTTTGAGTTAAATGATGGTATTGTGACCCTCCTACAGTGTTTTGGTATTAAGTGACCTGGTAGTTAAATGGTTACAGTGTGTTGGTATCCATACCAAATATATTCTGTTCTTGATGGCTACAGTGTTTTAATGTGGACTGATGGTATTCTACCCTCCTACAAATATCATTCTGTTCTTAAGTGACCTCCTAGTTAAATAAAGGTTACAGTGTTTTATGTGGATACCAAATATCATTCTGTTCTTAAGTGATCCTGTTAAATAATGGCTACAGTGTTTTCTATGGATACCAAATATCATGGCTGCAGTGTTTTGACCTCCTAGTTAAATGATGGTATTACATTGTCTACCCTCCATACTTTTCTATATTCTTGGTTCTTTCATACCTCTAGTTAAATAAAGGTATACCTTTCCTCTCTCTCTACCCTCCATACCAAATATCATTCTGTTCTTAACCGACCTCCTAGTTAAATAAAGGTTACCCAATATTAGGATATGTTTGGTGGTGGGGTGATGTTCCTCCTCTCTCTCCCCTCCATACCCAATATTAGGATATGTTTGGTAGTGGGGTGATGTTCCTCCTCTCTCCCCCAGGCTCCAGTCCCAGGACCAAGCTGCGTGCGGTCATACTAGACCCAGAGGTGGTGTTTGTGGCTAACCTGATGAGAGCTGACGCTCCGGCGCTGGTTGCCTCCTTCCAATGTGACTTCAGTCTGATGCTAGAGCCTGGGGGAGGGCCCCCTGGGGGAGGGCCCCCTGGGGGAGGCCCCGGGGCCCCTGGGAGACAAAGCATGACGGCCAACCTCAGAGAGCTCAAAGTTCTGGCCTGTCCCTTCATCAGGACCAATGAGACCAAGGTGGTCACTACGGTGAGCATAAAATAGCTTTTAATAGACTTTTTTTTTTTTGAAGACCCTCGACACTGCATCGAATGTCACTCCTGAAAAGCATCAGCTGGGATATAAGCATGATTCAAAGCTATTTCCTGTTGCCTTTTTAATACGTTTTCCTTGAAAGGATATTTGAATTGAATCCAACTCCCTAAATGCTTCTTTCTCATTGGTCTTCAGGTGCTACGTCCGTGTTCTGTCTTCCTGGAAACCAAAACCCACCCCAACCAACCCGTTTCCGGCTGTGTGACTGTGGAGGAAGTCATTATCAAAGTAGGTTGCATCCCTTCTTTGCCAAGTTAGTTTGGTTAAAAATGTTATGGCAGAGTGTACCAATGTGCTCTGAGTAGGAGGTCTTCACGGGTCCAAATGGACCTGGGGCTTTCCCACCCGGACTTCATTTGCATAAATAATAAACATTTATGTATAATAGACTAATATCTGCCGTAGCTAGGTTATTTATTATCAAATATGATTACGTAATACTTGGCTTGGACTGCATCAAACCAGGACGAGAGTTAGCTAGCTAGGCTAACAACCAAAGGACGAGAAGTTAACGTTAGCTTAGCTAGGCTAACTGAGGCTGCAT
>NW_026279468.1:0-2591 GCF_023373465.1 Oncorhynchus keta
TTTAACAAAGCCAATCTGAAAACAAGACTCCTATAATTTATATTTATATCGATTGCGCAACCAGGGGTGAGTAAAACGGATCATTGTTACTCTACTTCCGCGACGCATATAGGCCCTGCCCCGCCCCCTTTCGGAAAAGCTGACCCCGACTCCATTTTGCTGATCCCTGCCTACAGGCAGAAATTAAAACAAGAGGCTCCCACGCTGAGGTCTGTCCAACGCTGGTCAGACCAAGCTGACTCTACACTCCAAGACTGCTTCCATCACGTGGACTGGGACATGTTTCGTATTGCGTCAGATGGGAATATTGACGAATACGCTGATTCGGTGTGCGAGTTCATTAGAACGTGCGTCGAAGATGTCGTTCCCATAGCAACGATAAAAACATTCCCTAACCAGAAACCGTGGATTGATGGCAGCATTCGCGTGAAACTGAAAGCGCGAACCACTGCTTTTAATCAGGGCAAGGTGTCTGGCAACATGACTGAATACAAACAGTGCAGCTATTCCCTCCGCAAGGCTATTAAACAAGCTAAGCGTCAGTACAGAGACAAAGTGGAATCTCAATTCAACGGCTCAGACACAAGAGGCATGTGGCAGGGTCTACAGTCAATCACGGACTACAAGATGAAATCCAGCCCAGTCACGGACCAGGATGTCTTGCTCCCAGGCAGACTAAATAACTTTTTGCCCGCTTTGAGGACAATACAGTGCCACTGACACGGCCTGCAACGGAAACATGCGGTCTCTCCTTCACTGCAGCCGAGGTGAGTAAGACATTTAAACGTGTTAACCCTCGCAAGGCTGCAGGCCCAGGCGGCATCCCCAGCCGCGCCCTCAGAGCATGCGCAGACCAGCTGGCCGGTGTGTTTACGGACATATTCAATCAATCCCTATACCAGTCTGCTGTTCCCACATGCTTCAAGAGGGCCACCATTGTTCCTGTTCCCAAGAAAGCTAAGGTAACTGAGCTAAACGACTACCGCCCGTAGCACTCACTTCCGTCATCATGAAGTGCTTTGAGAGACTAGTCAAGGACCATATCACCTCCACCCTACCTGACACCCTAGACCCACTCCAATTTGCTTACCGCCCAAATAGGTCCACAGACGATGCAATCTCAACCACACTGCACACTGCCTAACCCACCTGGACAAGAGGAATACCTATGTGAGAATGCTGTTCATCGACTACAGCTCGGCATTCAACACCATAGTACCCTCCAAGCTCGTCATCAAGCTCGAGACCCTGGGTCTCGACCCGCCCTGTGCAACTGGGTACTGGACTTCCTGACGGGCCGCCCCCAGGTGGTGAGGGTAGGCAACAACATCTCCTCCCCGCTGATCCTCAACACGGGGGCCCCACAAGAGTGCGTTCTGAGCCCTCTCCTGTACTCCCTGTTCACCCACGACTGCGTGGCCACGCACGCCTCCAACTCAATCATCAAGTTTGCGGACGACACAACAGTGGTAGGCTTGATTACCAACAACGACGAGACGGCCTACAGGGAGGAGGTGAGGGCCCTCGGAGTGTGGTGTCAGGAAAATAACCTCACACTCAACGTCAACAAAACTAAGGAGATGATTGTGGACTTCAGGAAACAGCAGAGGGAACACCCCCTATCCACATCGATGGAACAGTAGTGGAGAGGGTAGCTAGTTTAAGTTCCTCGGCATACACATCACAGACAAACTGAATTGGTCCACTCACACTGACAGCGTCGTGAAGAAGGCGCAGCAGCGCCTATTCAACCTCAGGAGGCTGAAGAAATTCGGCTTGTCACCAAAAGCACTCACAAACTTCTACAGATGCACAATCGAGAGCATCCTGGCGGGCTGTATCACCGCCTGGTACGGCAACTGCTCCGCCCTCAGCCGTAAGGCTCTCCAGAGGGTAGTGAGGACTGCACAACGCATCACCGGGGGCAAACTACCTGCCCTCCAGGACACCTACACCACCCGTTGTTACAGGAAGGCCATAAAGATCATCAAGGACATCAACCACCGAACCACTGCCTGTTCACCCCGCTATCATCCAGAAGGCGAGGTCAGTACAGGTGCATCAAAGCTGGGACCGAGAGACTGAAAAACAGCTTCTATCTCAAGGCCATCAGACTGTTAAACAGCCACCACTAACAGTGTGAGTGGCTGCTGCCAACACACTGTCATTGACACTGACCCAACTCCAGCCATTTTAATAATGGGAATTGATGGGAATTATGTAAATATATCACTAGCCACTTTAAACAATGCTACCTTATATAATGTTACTTACCCTACATTATTCATCTCATATGCATATGTATATACTGTACTCTACATCATCGACTGCATCCTTATGTAACACATGTATCACTAGCCACTTTAACTATGCCACTTTGTTTACTTTGTCTACACACTCATCTCATATGTATATACTGTACTCGATACCATCTACTGTATGCTGCTCTGTACCATCACTCATTCATATATCATATGTACATATTCCTTATCCCCTTACACTGTGTATAAGACAGTAGTTTTGGAATTGTTAGTTAGATTACTTGTTGGTTATCACTGCATTGTCGGAACTAGAAGCACAAGCATTTCGCT
>NW_026279469.1:0-13856 GCF_023373465.1 Oncorhynchus keta
ATATATATATATATAGTCTTGTACTGGTCCCCTAGAACAGCGTATATATAGTATAGTACTGGTCTCCTGGAACAGAGATAAAGTCTAGTACTGGTCTCCTGGAACAGAGAGATATAGTCTAGTACTGGTCTCCTGGAACAGAGATATATAGTCTAGTACTGGTCTCCTGGCACAGAGATATATAGTCTAGTACTGGTCTCCTGGAACTGAGATATATAGTCTAGTACTGGTCTCCTGGAACAGAGATATAGTCTAGTACTGGTCTCCTGGAACAGAGATATAGTCTAGTACTGGTCTCCTGGCACAGAGATATAGTCTAGTACTGGTCTCCTGGCACAGAGATATATAGTCTAGTACTGGTCTCCTGGAACAGAGATATATAGTCTAGTACTGGTCTCCTGGAACAGAGATATATAGTCTAGTACTGGTCTCCTGCAACATATATATATAGTCTAGTACTGGTCTCCTGTAACAGAGATATAGTCTAGTACTGGTCTCCTGTAACAGAGATATAGTCTAGTACTGGTCTCCTGTAACAGAGATATATAGTCTAGTACTGGTCTCCTGTAACAGAGATATATAGTCTAGTACTGGTCTCCTGGAACATATATATATAGTCTAGTACTGGTCTCCTGTAACAGAGATATATAGTCTAGTACTGGTCTCCTGTAACAGAGATATAGTCTAGTACTGGTCTCCTGTAACAGAGATATATAGTCTAGTACTGGTCTCCTGGAACATATATATATAGTCTAGTACTGGTCTCCTGGAACAGAGATATAGTCTAGTACTGGTCTCCTGTAACAGAGATATATAGTCTAGTACTGGTCTCCTGTAACAGAGATATAGTCTAGTACTGGTCTCCTGTAACAGAGATATATAGTCTAGTACTGGTCTCCTGGAACATATATATATAGTCTAGTACTGGTCTCCTGTAACAGAGATATAGTCTAGTATTGGTCTCCTGTAACAGAGATATATAGTCTAGTACTGGTCTCCTGTAACAGAGATATAGTCTCATGCTGGTCTCCTGTAACAGAGATATAGTCTAGTACTGGTCTCCTGTAACAGAGATATATAGTCTAGTACTGGTCTCCTGGAACATATATATATAGTCTAGTACTGGTCTCCTGTAACAGAGATATAGTCTAGTACTGGTCTCCTGTAACAGAGATATGAGTCTAGTACTGGTCTCCTGTAACAGAGATATAGTCTAGAACTGGTCTCCTGGAACAGAGATATAGTCTAATACTGGTCTCCTGGAACAGAATATAGTCTAGTACTGGTCTCCTGGAACAGAGATATAAGTCTAGTACTGGTCTCCTGGAACAGAGATATATAGTCTAGTACTGGTCTCCTGTAACAGAGATATATAGTCTAGTACTGGTCTCCTGGAACGAAGATATATAGTTATATAGTCTAGTACTGGTCTCCTGGAACAGATATATATAGTTATATGGTCCAGTACTGGTCTCTGGAACAGAGTTATATAGTCTAGTACTGGTCTCCTGGAACAGATATATAGTTATATATATACTGGTCTATATGATATATATATATATATATATATATATATATATATAGTCTAGTACTGGTCTCCTGTAACAGAGATATAGTCTAGTACTGGTCTCCTGGAACAGAGATATAGTCTAGTACTGGTCTCCTGGAAAGAGATATAGTCTAGTACTGGTGCTCCTGGAACAGAGATATAGTCTAGTACTGGTCTCCTGGAACAGAGATATAGTCTAGTACTGGTCTCCTGGAACAGAGATATAGTCTAGTACTGGTCTCCTGGAACAGAGATATAGTCTAGTACTGGTCTCCTGTAACAGAGATATAGTCTGAAGTACTGGTCTCCTGGAACGGAGATATAGTCTAGTACTGGTCTCCTATATATAGTCTAGTACTGGTCTCCTGGCACAGAGATATAGTATAGTACTGGTCCCCTGTAACAGAGATATAGTCTAGTACTGGTCTCCTGTAACAGAGATATATGGTTATATAGTCTAGTACTGGTCCCCTGTAACAGAGATATATAGTTATATAGTCTAGTACTGTCTTTTTCCACCTTTCCTCATGGGTTGGTTTTTGTTCTGACCTGCATCAACTGTGGAACCTTATATAAGACAGGTGTGTGTCTTTTACAAATCATGTCCAATGCATTGAATTTACCACAGGTGGACTACAATCAAGTTGTAGAAACATCTCAAGGATGATCAATGGAAATAGGATGCACCTGAGCTCAATTTCTAGTCTAATAGAAAATGGTCTGACTACTTATGGAAATAAGATATTACCTTTTTCTATTTCTAAATACAAAATATTGCAAAAAATGTTTGTGCTTTGTAATTATGGAGTATTGTGATGTCATTCTGAGTATTGTGATGTAATTATGGGAGTATTGTGATGTCGTTATGGAGTATTGTGATGTCATTATGGAGTATGGTGATGTCATTATGGAGTACTGCGATGTCATTATGGAGTATTGTGATGTCATTATGGAGTATGGTGATGTAATTATGGAGTATCGTGATGTCATTATGGAGTATTGTGATGTCATTATGGAGTATTGTGATGTAATTATGGAGTATTGTGTGTATAGATCGATGAGGAAAACATAATGTAATAATTTCTAGAATAAGGCTGTAACAACAAAATGTGGAAAAGGGGAAAATAGTTCTGAATACTTTTTGAATGCACCGTACATGATCGTTGTGTCATCAGCCAGAGAACCCAGATCCTGTTATTGATATCATCTGGAATGATGCACTTCCTGTAATACTTCTGCATTATGCCCAAAATGCAATCAGCTGTAGCTGTCGGTTCATCATGTCTGTTCATCCTGTCTGTTCATCCTCTAACTGTCTGTTCATCCTGTCTGTTCATCCTGTCTGTGCATCCTGCCTGTTCATCCTGTCTGTTCATCCTGTCTGTTCATCCTGTCTGTGCATCCTGCCTGTTCATCCTGTCTGATCATCCTGTCTGTTCATCCTGTCTGTTCATCCTGTAACTGTTCATCCTGTCTGTTCATCCTGTCTGTTCATCCTGTCTGTTCATCCTGTTGGTTCATCCTGTCTGTTCATCCTGTCTGATCATCCTGTCTGATCATCCTGTCTGTTCATCCTGTCTGATCATCCTGTCTGTTCATCCTGTTGGGTCATCCTGTCTGTTCCCTGTCTGTTCATCCTGTTGGGTCATCCTGTCTGTTCATCCTGTCTGTTCATCCTGTTGGGTCATCCTGTCTCATCATCATCCTGTCTGTTCATCCTGTCTGATCATCCTGTCTGTTCATCCTGTCTGATCATCCTGTCTGTTCATCCTGTCTGTTCATCCTGTCTCATCCATCATGTCTGTCTCATCCTGTCTGTTCATCCTGTCTGTTCATCCTGTCTGATCATCCTGTCTGTTCATCCTGTTGGGTCATCCTGTCTGTTCATCCTGTCTCATCATTGGGTCATCCTGTCTGTTCATCCTGTCTGTTCATTTCCTGTTGGGTCATCCTGTCTGTCATCCTGTCTGTTCATCCTGTTGGGTCATCCTGTCTGTTCATCCTGTCTGTTCATCATCCTGTCTGTTCAACCTGTCTGATCATCCTGTATGTTCATCCTGTAACTGTCTGTTCATCCTGGTAGTACAGGTGTTGAAGTAGGTTCAGGAGAGGTAATAATCTGCCCTCCCCCTCCTCCCCCTCTCCTCCTCCCCCTGCCCATCCCATCCTGGTCCTCTTGGGAGAGAGAGGTCCAAAATAGATGATGACGGGGCTTTGACTTTCTCTCCTCCCTCTCTACCTCTTTTTCACTCTCTCTCTCTCTCTCTCTCTCTCTCTCTCACCTCTCTCTCTCTCTCTCTCTCTCTCTCTCTGTCTCTCTCTCTCTCTTTTCTCTCTCTCTCTGTCTCTCTCTCTCCCTCTTCTCTCTGTCTCTCTCTCTGTCTCTCTCTCCCGTCTTTCTCTCTCTCTCTCACTTCTCTCACTCCCTCACCTCTCTCACTCTCTCTCTCTCCTTCCCTCACTTGTTTATCTCTCTTTCTCCCTCCTCTCTCTCTCTCTCTTTGTCTCTCTTCTGTCTTTCTCTCTCTCTGTTTCTCTCTCTCTCTCTCTCTCTCTCTCTGTTTTTTCTCTCTCTCTCTCTCTGTTTTCTCTCTCTCTCTCTCTCTCTCTCTCTCTCTCTCTCTCTCTCTCTCTCTCTGTGTTTCTCTCTCTTTCTTTCTCTGACAGTTTCGTCCTCTTAACTTCCACAGCTAATGGACTAATGCACTTCAACTCTCTGCTTGGTCCTGTGCTTTCTATCCTGGGATACATAGTGAATATCACTTCAACTCTCTGCTTGGTCCTGTGCTTTCTATCCTGGGATACATAGTGAATATCACTTCACTCTGCTTGGTCCTGTGCTTTCTATCCTGGGATACATAGTGAATATCACTTCACCTCTCTGCTTGGTCCTGTGCTTTCTATCCTGGGATACATAGTGAATATCACTTCACTCTCTGCTTGGTCCTGTGCTTTCTATCCTGGGGATACATAGTGAATATCACTTCACCTCTCTGCTTGGTCCTGTGCTTTCTATCCTGGGATACATAGTGAATATCACTTCAACTCTCTGCTTGGTCCTGTGCTTTCTATCCTGGGATACATAGTGAATATCACTTCAACTCTGCTTGGTCCTGTGCTTTCTATCCTGGGATACATAGTGAATATCACTTCAACTCTGCTTGGTCCTGTGTTTCTATCCTGGGATACATAGTGAATATCACTTCAACTCTCTGCTTGGTCCTGTGCTCTATCCTGGGATACATAGTGAATATCACTTCAACTCTCTGCTTGGTCCTGTGCTTTCTATCCTGGGATACATAGTGAATATCACTCGCTATTGTTTTGCTATTCAGTTTAGAGTGAAGGTTCATTCTCCCCACCAAACCTTGACCAATCACCATCCATATATATCCTGGGATACATAGTGAATATCACTTCACCTCTCTGCTTGGTCCTGTGCTTTCTATCCTGGGATACATAGTGAATATCACTTCACCTCTCTGCTTGGTCCTGTGCTTTCTATCCTGGGATACATAGTGAATATCACTTCAACTCTCTGCTTGGTCCTGTGCTTTCTATCCTGGGATACATAGTGAATATCACTTCAACTCTCTGCTTGGTCCTGTGCTTTCTATCCTGGGATACATAGTGAATATCACTTCAACTCTCTGCTTGGTCCTGTGCTTTCTATCCTGGGATACATAGTGAATATCACTTCAACTCTCTGCTTGGTCCTGTGCTTTCTATCCTGGGATACATAGTGAATATCACTTCAACTCTCTGCTTGGTCCTGTGCTTTCTATCCTGGGATACATAGTGAATATCACTTCACCTCTCTGCTTGGTCCTGTGCTTTCTATCCTGGGATACATAGTGAATATCACTTCAACTCTCTGCTTGGTCCTGTGCTATTCCACCAGCGTAATACTATATAATGTACTATTCCATCAGATTAATACTTATATAATGTACTATTCTACTAGAGTAATACTCTATAATGTACTATTCCACCAGATAATACTATATAATGTGTACTATTCCACCAGAGTAATACTATGTAATGTACTATTCCCCAGAGTAATACTATATAATGTGCTATTACACCATAGTGTAATACTCTATAGTGTACTATTCCACCAGCGTAATACTATATAATGTACTATTCCATCAGATTAATACTATATAATTCTATTCTGGGATACATAGTGAATATCTCTATAATGCTTGGTCCTGTGTTTTCTATCCAGGGATACATATAATGTACTTCAACTTCTGCTTGGTACTGTGCTTTCTATCCTGGGATACTATATAATGTCACTTATTCTCTGCTTGGTCCTATACTTTCTATTCCTGGGATACATAATAATATACTCGCTATTGTTTTGCTATTCAGTTTAGAGTAAGGTTCCGCTTCTCCCCCACCAAACCACCCGACCAATCACCATTATAGATCTGAAGTCAAATGGTAACCTAAATGCCGTACTGGCTATTTAGTTCAGGTTTGGTAAGAGTTAATTCTACTAGATTGACGTGGCCAGTGGTTAGGCTGACTAGTCTGGCAGGTTGCATTTCAGACTCATGACAAGGTACAAATCTGTATTCACGCCCGTGAACAGGCAGTTAACCCATTGTGTCCCAGATCATTAAAATTAATGATGTTCTTTGACTTGCCTGGTCAAATAATAAAATTAAAAATTAAAAACTATATATATATACTATTCCACAGAGTATTTAAACTATATAATGTACTATTCCATCAGAGTAATACTATATAATGTGCTATTACACCATAGTGTAATACTCTATAGTGTACTATTCCACCAGCGTAATACTATATAATGTACTATTCCATCAGATTAATACTATATAATGTACTATTCTACTAGAGTAATACTCTATAATGTACTATTCCACCAGAGTAATAGATATATAATGTACTATTCCACCAGAGTAATACTATGTAATGTACTATTCTTATAATACTATATAATGTGCTATTACACCATACAGTGTAATACTCTATAGTGTACTATTCCACCAGCGTAATACTATATAATGTACTATTCCATCATACTATATAATGTACTATTCTACTAGAGTAATACTCTATAATGTACTATTCCACCAGAGTAATACTATATAATGTACTATTCCACCAGAGTTAATACTATATAATGTACTATTCCACCAGAGTAATACTATATAATGTACTATTCCCCAGAATAATACTATATAATGTACTATTCCACCAGAATAATACTCTATAATGTACTATTCCATCAGAGTAATACTCTTTAATCCAACCAGCTACATTGTAATATGAGCTGAAATGGTTACTGACCTAAATGCCCACTGGCTATTTAGTTCAGGGGTTGAGTTAATTCTACTAGATTGACGTCCAATATGGCTGAAGAGTCTGGCACATTTCAGACTCATGGAATAAATATATTATTCACGTACGTTAACTTGAGGACAAACATTGTGTATTCAGATGATAAACATTAATGATGTTCTTCTTTAAATATAGATTAAAAAAACTATTTGAAGCTACACTTCATACAGGCTATTTAAACTAAAGTGTTAGCGGACATCAAATCCATCATTAAGAACGCTGCTTTTTAACACAGCCTTGTGATATCCTTTCAAAGGGTAAATAAATGGGTGCATGGGATCACATTGATATCTCCAAACTGTTTTTCACAGTCTGGAACTAATTATGATTTTCATCCCCCCCCTTCAAAGAAGACACAGATGTAAATGTGTGACTTTATTCAATTGAATGGAGAGCTGGACTCTGCTGGGTAATGGAGGATGTAGAGAAAGAAAGGGGGAAATGTGGAGTATTGATTGAATTTGGGTGCTGTGCTTGACTGCTCGAATGTGACTGCCCCCTCTCTCTTGTTTTTGCTTATCGAGGAGAGATAATGTCATCATCTTCCTCTATTTTGACCTTTCTCTCCCAAGGAGTTGAGAACAGAACATTACGATAATGTGGAGTTGAGAACAGAGTTGAGACAGAAAGTTATGATAATGTGGAGTTGAGAGCAGAACATTATGATAATGTGGGGTTGAGAACAGAACATTATGGTAATGTGGAGTTGAGAACAGTCATGATAATGTGGTGTTTGAGAACAGAACATTATGATAATGTGGGGTTGAGAACAGAGCAGAAACATTATGATAATGTGGTGTTGAGAACACGCAGAACATTATGATAATGTGTAGTTGAGTTGAGAACAGAACATTATGTGGAGTTGAGAACAGAACAGAACATCATGATAATGTGGAGTTGAGAACAGAACATTATGATAATGTGTTGTTGAGAACAAAAACAGAACATTATGATAATGTGGTGTTGAGAAAAAACAGAACATTATGATAATGTGTTGTTGAGAACAAAACAGAACATTATGATAATGTGTTGTTGAGAACAAAACAGAACATTATGATAATGTGGAGTTGAGAACAAAACAGAACATTATGATAATGTGTTGTTGAGAACAAAACAGAACATTATGATAATGTGTTGTTGAGAACAAAACAGAACATTATGATAATGTGTTTATTTGAGAACAAAACAGAACATTATGATAATGTGGTGTTGAGAACAAAACAGAACATTATGATAATGTTTGTTGAGAACAAAACAGAACATTATGATAATGTGGTGGTTGAGAACAAGCAGAACATTATGATAATGTGTAGTTGAGTTGAGAACAGAACATTATGATCAATGTGGAGTTGAGAACAAAAGCATGATAATGTGGAGTTGAGAACAGAACATTATGATAATGAGAACAGAACATTATGATAATGTGAGTTGAGAACAGAACATTATGATAAAGTTGAGAACAAAACAGAACATTATGATAATGTGGAGTTGAGAACAAAACAGAACATTATGATAATGTGTAGTTGAGAACAAAACAGAACATTATGATAATCCTGGAACAAAACAGAACATTATGATAATGACCCAGAGCATAACAGACCAGAGCATCAGAAACCCTCCTGCTCCTCCTGGTTTAACAGACATTAGATAAGCATCAGAAACCCCTCCCTGATCCTGGTTTAACAGACCAGAGCATCAGCACCTTCCTCCTGGTTTAACAGACCAGAGCATCAGAAACCCTCCTGCTCCTCCTGGTTTAACAGACCAGAGCATCAGAAACCCTCCTGCTCCTCCTGGTTTAACAGACCAGAGCATCAGAAACCATCCTGCTCCTCCTGGTTTAACAGACCAGAGCATCAGAAACCCTCCTACTCCTCCTGGCTTTGGAGAGAGAAGAGAAACAACCCATTGATAGACAACATAAAGTATGTGTCTGTCGACCAACGCAAGGATGTAGTAGACTTGTCTGCAGCAGCAAACCGCCATAGTAGGTTACACAGCTGAGAGTTTATACCCCACCACCTTCCCGTCCTCCCGTATCACAGCACAGACTATTTAATCTCAACATCAGCGTGACACCCCGCGACGAAGCGGATGGTGGTGGTGGTGAAGTGTGCACGGTGGATGGTGATGGTGGTGGGTATTGCACAATTTTTACAGATTATCCTCTTTTCTTTCTTTCTTTTACCTGAAGCTCTCATCAGTGGTTCACGCACGCCTTTCATTTCAATTCCACGCGCGTATATATGTTTTTATTGCGAGAGAGAAGATAAAATATATAATTTCATGACGGAATTGAGGGTGATGAAACGGAATTACACCGGTTTCCTGCTGCAGGGATAGATGCTTCTATCTTTCGTTACTGTTACGTTACACTGGCAGGAGCGGCTCGCAAATAAGTGTGGGCTACGGTAACCGTCCACCGGTCCACCGCTGAGACAAGCCTCTATCTCCTGCTATGTGCAGGGGAATACGAGATACCCGTGCACTGAACTGCAACGCCACCAGCAGAGCCTGACAAGCGTCGTACCTGCGCGCACTGAGAGATGCTAGTATGATAGCTCTTTCTTTCAAATGCAGATGTCAAATACTGCGGAGAGTGAACAAAGGTATGGTAGCCTTGTATTTTCTACGTTATCGGTATTACTGTGCGTGCCGGTGTGGTGTGTGTTCTGGTAGGTGCGTGCGTGCGTAATGACCATACGAGTGCTACTCGGGATTGGATTAACGTTCAGAGGAAACTGCTGACATTTAAAACGGAGAATTGTTTCTAGGTTCTCATGGGTTGCGATGACATCGCCGGTGTAGTCATTGTAGTGGAGGTGTTGAGGGGAAGGAGGGGACACGGAGAGAAGTGGAACGTCATTCCCTGCACTCCGTTTGTTTTGAAGTCTGCCGGCTGGGGAGACAGCCACTGTGTGTCGCCTCTGGCTAAAGAGACTGGAGTGGTCGTTCTCTAATGTGAGATGGACGATATGAATATGTTATGACACTGTATAGGACTGACTGGTGGGTTACTGGTAGGTCTATAGGACTGGTGGGTTATGTTGACAGTAGGACTATAGGACTGGTGGGTTATGTTATGACAGTAGGACTGGTGGGTTATGTTATGACAGTAGGACTGGTGGGTTATGTTATGACAGTAGGACTATAGGACTGGTGGGTTTACATGTTATGACAGTAGGACTATAGGAGTTATGTTATGACAGTAGGACTGACTGGTGGGTTATGTTATGACAGTAGGACTGACTGGTGGGTTATGTTATGACAGTAGGACTATAGGACTGGTTGGTTATGTTATGACTATAGGACTGGTGGGTTATGTTATGACAGTAGGACTGCGGGTTATGTTATGACAGCAGGACTGACTGGTGGGCGAGTGTTATGACAGTAGGACTATAGGACTGGTGGGTTATGTTATGACAGGACTGCGGGTTATGCTATGACAGTAGGACTATAGGACTGGTGGGTTATGTTATGACAGTAGGACTATAGGACTGGTGGGTTATGTTATGACAGTAGGACTATAGGACTGGTGGGTTATGTTATGACAGTAGGACTGACTGGTGGGTTATGTTATGACAGTAGGACTGGTGGGTTATGTTATGACAGTAGGACTATAGGACTGGTGGGTTATGTTATGACAGTAGGACTGGTGGGTTATGTTATGACAGTAGGACTATAGGACTGGTGGGTTATGTTATGACAGTAGGACTATAGGACTGGTGGGTTATGTTACTGACAGTAGGACTGGTGGGTTATGTTATGACAGTAGGACTATAGGACTGGTGGGTTATGTTATGATGCAGTAGGACTGGTGGGTTATGTTATGACAGTAGGACTATAGGACTGGTGGGTTATGTTATGACAGTAGGACTATAGGACTGGTGGGTTATGTTACGACAGTAGGACTGGTGGGTTATGTTATGACAGTAGGACTATAGGACTGGTGGGTTATGTTATGACAGTAGGACTGGTGGGTTATGTTATGACAGTAGGACTATAGGACTGGTGGGTTATGTTATGACAGTAGGACTATAGGACTGGTGGGTTATGTTATGACAGTAGGACTGGTGGGTTATGTTATGACAGTAGGACTATAGGACTGGTGGGTTATGTTATGACAGTAGGACTATAGGACTGGTGGGTTATGTTATGACAGTAGGACTATAGGACTGGTGGGTTATGTTATGACAGTAGGACTGACTGGTGGGTTATGTTATGACAGTAGGACTGGTGGGTTATGTTATGACAGTAGGACTGACTGGTGGGTTATGTTATGACAGTAGGACTGGTGGGTTATGTTATGACAGTAGGACTATAGGACTGGTGGGTTATGTTATGACAGTAGGACTGACTGGTGGGTTATGTTATGACAGTAGGACTGGTGGGTTATGTTATGACAGTAGGACTATAGGACTGGTGGGTTATGTTATGACAGTAGGACTGGTGGGTTATGTTATGACAGTAGGACTGACTGGTGGGTTATGTTATGACAGTAGGACTGGTGGGTTATGTTATGACAGTAGGACTGACTGGTGGGTTATGTTATGACAGTAGGACTGGTGGGTTATGTTATGACAGTAGGACTATAGGACTGGTGGGTTATGTTATGACAGTAGGACTGGTGGGTTATGTTATGACAGTAGGACTATAGGACTGGTGGGTTATGTTATGACAGCAGGACTATAGGACTGGTGGGTTATGTTATGACAGTAGGACTATAGGACTAGTTGGTTATGTTATGATTGTAGGACTATAGGACTGGTGGGTTATGTTATGACAGTAGGTCTATAGGACTGGTGGGTTATGTTATGACAGTAGGACTATAGGACTGGTGGGTTATGTTATGACAGTAGGACTATAGGACTGGTGGGTTATGCTATGACAGTAGGACTGACTGGTGGGTTATGCTATGAAAGTAGGACTATAGGACTGGTGGGTTATGTTATGACAGTAGGTCTATAGGACTGGTGGGTTATGTTATGACAGTAGGACTATAGGACTGGTGGGTTATGTTATGACAGTAGGACTATAGGACTGGTGGGTTATGTTATGACAGTAGGACTGACTGGTGGGTTATGCTATGACAGTAGGACTGGTGGGTTATGTTATGACAGTAGGACTATAGGACTGGTGGGTTATGTTATGACAGTAGGACTGGTGGGTTATGTTATGACAGTAGGACTATAGGACTGGTGGGTTATGTTATGACAGTAGGACTGGTGGGTTATGTTATGACAGTAGGACTGGTGGGTTATGTTATGACAGTAGGACTGGTGGGTTATGTTATGACAGTAGGACTATAGGACTGGTGGGTTATGTTATGACAGTAGGACTGGTGGGTTATGTTATGACAGTAGGACTGGTGGGTTATGTTATGACAGTAGGACTGGTGGGTTATGTTATGACAGTAGGACTGGTGGGTTATGTTATGACAGTAGGACTATAGGACTGGTGGGTTATGTTATGACAGTAGGACTATAGGACTGGTGGGTTATGTTATGACAGTAGGACTATAGGACTGGTGGGTTATGTTATGACAGTAGGTCTATAGGACTGGTGGGTTATGTTATGACAGTAGGACTATAGGACTGGTGGGTTATGTTATGACAGTAGGACTATAGGACTGGTGGGTTATGTTATGACAGTAGGACTATAGGACTGGTTGGTTATGTTATGACTATAGGACTGGTGGGTTATGTTATGACAGTAGGACTGGTGGGTTATGTTATGACAGTAGGACTATAGGACTGGTGGGTTATGTTATGACAGTAGGACTGACTGGTGGGTTATGTTATGACAGTAGGACTGTAGGACTGGTGGGTTATGTTATGACTATAGGACTGGTGGGTTATGTTATGACAGTAGGACTGACTGGTGGGTTATGTTATGACAGTAGGACTGGTGGGTTATGTTATGACAGTAGGACTGACTGGTGGGTTATGTTATGACAGTAGGACTGACTGGTGGGTTATGTTATGACAGTAGGACTGGTGGGTTATGTTATGACAGTAGGACTATAGGACTGGTGGGTTATGTTATGACAGTAGGACTATAGGACTGGTGGGTTATGTTATGACAGTAGGACTATAGGACTGGTGGGTTATGTTATGACAGTAGGACTATAGGACTGGTGGGTTATGTTATGACAGTAGGACTGACTGGTGGGTTATGTTATGACAGTAGGACTGACAGACAGGCATTCTGACAGACAGGCAGGCAGTCAGACAGACAGGCATTCAGACAGACAGACAGGCATTCAGACAGACAGGCAGACAGACAGGCAGTCAGACAGGCAGTCAGACAGACAGGCATTCAGACAGACAGGCAGGCAGTCAGACAGACAGGCAGTCAGACAGACTGGTATTCAGACAGACAGACAGGTATTCAGACAGACAGGCAGTCAGACAGACAGGCAGTCAGACAGACAGGCATTCAGACAGACAGGCAGTCAGACAGACAGGCAGTCAGACAGACAGGTATTCAGACAGACAGTCAGACAGACAGGTATTCAGACAGACAGGCAGTCAGACAGACAGGCAGTCAGACAGACAGGTATTCAGACAGACAGGCAGTCAGACAGACAGGTATTCAGACAGACAGACAGACAGACAGACAGGCATACAGACAGACAGGCAGACAGACAGACAGGCAGTCAGACAGACAGGCAGTCAGACAGACAGGTATTCAGACAGACAGGTATTCAGACAGACAGGCATTCAGACAGACAGACAGTCAGACAGACAGGCATTCAGACAGACAGGCAGTCAGACAGACAGGCAGTCAGACAGACTGGTATTCAGACAGACAGACAGTCAGACAGACAGGTATTCAGACAGACAGGCAGTCAGACAGACAGGTATTCAGACAGACAGGTATTCAGACAGACAAGCAGTCAGACAGACTGGTATTCAGACAGACAGACAGACAG
>NW_026279470.1:0-838 GCF_023373465.1 Oncorhynchus keta
AATCATTTGTAAGTTTTGGTGTGCCTCAAGGTTCCGTTTAGGACCACTACTGTTTTCACTATATATTCTACCTCTTTCACTGCTATGCGGACGACACACAGCTGTACATTTCGATGAAACATAGTGAAGCCCCAAAATGTCCTACCCTGTAAGCCTGTGTTTCAGACATAAGGAAGTGGATGGCGGCAAATGTTTTACTTTGAACTCGGACAAAACAGAGATGCTAGTTCTAGGTCCCAAGAAACAAAGACATCTTCTGTTGGATCTGACAATTCATCTTGATAGTTGTACAGTCGTCTAAAATAAAACTGTGAAGGACCTCGGCATTACTCTGGTCCCACATCTCTCTTTTGACAAACACATCAAGATTATTTCAAGGACAACTTTTTCCATCTTTGTAACATTGCAAAAATCAGTAATCTTTTGTCCAAAATTATGTAGAAAGGCTAATCCGAGCTTTTGTTACTTCTAGATTAGACTACTGAAATGCTATACTCTCCAGCTACCCGGATAAAGCACTAAATAAACTTCAGTTAGTGCTAAACACGGCTTCTGGAATCTTGACTAGAACACCAAAATTGTATCAAATTAGTCCAGTGCTAGCCTCTCTATACTGGCATCATGTAAGGCTAGGGCTGATATCAAGATTTTACTGCTAACCTACTATCTCTCCAATTTGGTCCTGCCGTACACACCTACACGTACGCTACGGTCACAAGACGCATGGTCTCCTTATTGTCCCTAGAATTTCTAAGCAAACAGCTGGAGGCAGGAGTTCTCCAATAGAGCTCCATTTTTATGCAATGGTCTGCCTATCGATGTGAGTGACGCAGACTCG
>NW_026279471.1:0-5545 GCF_023373465.1 Oncorhynchus keta
CGCAGGCCTCCAAATTGTCCCTAGAATTTCTAAGCAAACAGCTGGAGGCAGGGCTTTCTCCTATAGAGCTCCATTTTATGGAACGGTCTGCCTACCCATGTCAGAGACGCAAACTCGGTCTCAACCTTTAAGTCTTTACTGGAAGACTCATCTCTTCAGTGGGTCATATGATTGAGTGTAGTCTGGCCCAGGAGTGGAAGGTGAACGGAAAGGCTCTGGAGAACAGGCCGCCTTGCTGTCTCTGCCTGGCCGGTTGCCCTCTTTCCACTGGGATTCTCTGCCTCTAACCCATTACGGGGCTGAGTCACTGGCTTGCTGGGGCTCTCTCGTGCCGTCCCTGGGGGGGTGCGTCACCTGGGTGGGTTGATTCACTGTTGTTGTCGGCCTGTCTGGGTTGGCGCCCCCCCTTGGGTTGTACCGTGGCAGGGATCTTTGTGGGCTATACTCGGCCTTGTCTCAGGATGGTAAGTTGGTGGTTGAAGATATCCCTCTAGTGGTGTGGGGCTGTGCTTTGCAAAGTGGGTGGGGTTATATCCTTCCTGTGTGGCCCTGTCCGGGGTGTCCTCGGATGGGGCCACAGTGTCTCCTGACCCCTCCTGTCTCAGCCTCCAGTATTTATGCTGCAGTAGTTTATGTGTCGGGGGGCTAGGGTCAGTTTGTTATATCTGGAGTACTTTCCTGTCCTATTCGGTGTCCTGTGTGAATCTAAGTGTGCGTTCTCTAATTCTCTCCTTCTCTCTTTCTTTCTCTCTCTCGGAGGACCTGAGCCCTAGGACCATGCCCCAGGACTACCTGACATGATGACTCCTTGCTGTCCCCAGTCCACCTGGCCATGCTGCTGCTCCAGTTTCAACTGGCCTGGGCCCCTAGGACCATGTCCCAGGACTACCTGACATGATGACTCCTTGCTGTCCCCAGTCCACCTGGCCATGCTGCTGCTCCAGTTTCAACTGTTCTGCCTTACTATTATTCAACCATGCTGGTCATTTATGAACATTTGAACATCTTGGCCACGTTCTGTTATAATCTCCACCCGGCACAGCCAGAAGAGGACTGGCCACCCCACATATGCTCTCTCTAATTCTCTCTTTCTTTCTCTCTCTCGGAGGACCTGAGCCCTAGGACCGTGCCCCAGGACTACCTGACATAATGGCTCCTTGCTGTCCCCAGTCCACCTGACTGTGCTGCTGCTCCAGTTTCAACTGTTCTGCCTTATTATTATTTGACCATGCTGGTCATTTATGAACATTTGAACATTTTGGTCATGTTCTGTTATAATCTCTACCCGGCACAGCCAGAAGAGGACTGGCCACCCCACATAGCCCGGTTCCTCTCTAGGTTTCTTCCTAGGTTTTGGCCTTTCTAGGGAGTTTTTCCTAGCCACCGTGCTTTTACACCTGCATTGTTTGCTGTTTGGGGTTTTAGGCTGGGTTTCTGTACAGCACTTTGAGATATCAGCTGATGTACGAAGGGCTATATAAATACATTTGATTTGATTTGATTCAAACAGGTGCCATTGATACAGGTAACGAGTGGAGGACAGAGGAGCCTCTTAAAGAAGAAGTTACAGGTCTGTGAGAGCCAGAAATCTTGCTTGTTTGTAGGTGACCAAATACTTATTTTCCACCATAATTTGCAAATAAATTCATAAAAAATCCTACAATGTGATTTTTTGGATTTTTTCCCTCATTTTGTCTGTCATAGTTGAAGTGTACCTATGATGAAAATTACAGGCCTCTCTCATCTTTTTAAGTGGGAGAACTTGCACAATTGGTGGCTGACTAAATACTTTTTTTGCCCCACTGTATAATGGATGGTCAGTCTTTGCCATCCATAGCTCTGTCTATGAATTTAAGTGGTTACATTTCTCCAGCATTTCTACAGGCCCATCCCACAGCTTTTTACCGAAACAGAGGTGGGGTGTCGTTTTGTTATTGTTTCAATTAAGGATGCTAGCTTTAAAGTAATTTGGTGTGTGTATGCACGTGTATGGGCCTATTAAAGTCATTAACCTGCCCCTGTGCTGCACCACCGTTACATAATTGGCATCGCACAGTGCTCAGCTCTCTCCGTAATGATGACGGAGCATCCAGAGAGAGATTCATTGATATTCACCTCATAGAAACTTGTTTATTACAGACTTCATTATTCACTGACTTCAGTGGGAGAGATGACAAACACTGTTTTCTTCTATAAGCTATACGTGTGTATCACTGTGGTGTTTATAGCGAGTGAACACACACGCAAGCAGGTATACGTCCGTAGTAGTAGTAGTAGTAATGAGCTCACCAGACCGTTACATGGGAGATAATGGACAGACACCATTACCTATTAGTAATGATTGAAATGGACTGGTACTCAAACAAAATGGACTGGTACCAAACAAATGGACTGGTACCAAGCATGATACTGTTCCATTCAATATGAGCCCGTCCTCCGATTTAGTGTCACCAGCCACCACTGACAGACGTGTTGCTTCTGTGCCGAGACTACAAACTAGGGGATCTTGTGATGTCAGAATATGTGCCCTCAACAGATGTAGGCAGTGTTGGGAAAGACACGAGACATGAAATGCATGAAAATGAAGTACATAATCAAGATGACATCATTGTGATATGCCGTAAAAGGCTTTTATTGACAATCTCTTGTCTACTTAATAGGATGGGTGGTCCTGTATCTGTGTGAGCAACTTTTCTGTGTTTATCTTGTAAATGCAGCAGCTACATGATTCCTTTCAGATGTTTCTCTATACTGTTGAATTTTTTCATGAACACGTACAGTGAAACAGTGGTGTAAAGTACTTAAGTAAAAATACTTGAAAGTACTACTTAACTCGTTTTTGGGGTATCTGTAATTTACTTTACTATTTATATTTTTTGGACTTATTTTACTTCACTACATTCGTGAAGAAAATAATGTACTTTACTCCATACATTTTTCTGTGAAACCTAAAAGTTACATTTTCAATGCTTAACAGGACAGGAAAATAGTCAAATTCATGCACTTAACAACCGAACATCCCTGGTCATCCGTACTGCCTCTAATCTGCCTGAATCACTAAACTCACATGCTTCATTTGTAAATGATATCTGAGTGTTGGAGTGTGCCCTGGCTTTCCGTAAATTTAAAAAACAAGAAAATGGTGCCATCTGGTTTGCCATCTGCCATCAATTTTCGCCTAAAATGACATACCCAAATCTAACTGTGTCACGCCCCTGACCATAGAGATCCCTATTATTCTCTATGTTTGGTTAAGTCAGGGTGTGACTGGGGTGGGAAAGTCTACGTTTTCTATTTGTTTTTTTTTTTTAATTGGGGGCGGAGTCAGGGTTTAGACCTGAGCCATTCCCCGTGCTTACAGTGGGGAGCTCACCGGCTCCTGCGCATTTGCCATTCAAGAGTGGGCATTCAGCCAGGACGGATTGTGCCGGCTCAGCGCTCCTGGTCACGCCCCCTGACCTTAGAGATCCCTATTATTCTCTGTTTGGTTAGGTCAGGGTGTGACTATTTTCTATTTCTTTGTTTTTAGCTGAGGGTGGATCCCAATCAGAGGCAGCTGTCTATCGTTGTCTCTGATTGGGGATCATATATAAATTGCATTTTCCTTTTGGGTTTTGTGGGAACTTGTTTAGTGTTTTGCCTGGCAGAACTGTTCGCTTTCATTTTCACGTTTGTTATTTTGTTTTGAGTGTTTTTGAATATTAAAATCATTAACACTTTCCACGTTGCGTCTTGGTCCACTCAACAAACGAGAGCCGTTACAAACTGCCTGTAGCTCAGTACCTGAAGCAAGGATGTGTGTGTATTCTTAATACCATTTGAAAGAACACTTTGAAGTTTGTGGAAATGTGAAATAAACTTAGGAGAATATAACACATTAGATCTGGTAAAAGATCATAGAAAATGCATGTTTTTTTGTATTATCTTTGAAATGCAAGAGAAAGACCATACACTGAGATGATTCTAGGTGTAATTTAGATGTGTGTGCAAAGTTTCAGACTGATCCATTGAAGAATTACTTTACTTTGTTTTAATAGCTACTGTAAATTGAAGTTGCAGTTAGATTAACAAATTTAAGCCTTCTGACCATAAGACATGTCTATTTCCTGAAATTGTCTGTTGTCATTCTAGTCACATTATCGCATATTGAGCAACAACTTTAAGGATACTGATCCTGTAGAGGGTGAATATAAATTTGAAATTATTTATACTTTCACTTTTACTTTGATACTTAAGTATATTTTTGCAATTACATTTACTTTTATACTAAGTATATTTTAAACCAAATGCTAATACTCAAGTAGATTTTACTGCGTGACTTTTATTTTGACATTTTCTATTACGTTATCTCTATTTTACACAAATTATGATAGTTGGGTACTTTTTCCACCACTGAAAGGAATTTGCTGTTGCGCCATGAATGAAAGTCTCAACAGACTCGACACAGGACAACTTTGAAAATGATGAAAGTCAACTTTTAAACCTTGGAAGTTAACACATCTCTTGTAGGGAAGGTTAATTAATTTACTTGTAATACACATCACCAGACAGCAGAAACAAACTGGCTATGGGTTGGTCCATCTTTAGCCCAGTGGGCCTGTCTAAATAGGGGTTTGCACATGATCATTATTTGGCAAATAATGGGGGCTTCACAGAAAGAAATGGGCCAGTGTGGGGTCTTGATGGAAAAAGGTTGATCCCTGCCTGACAGACTATCAGACATAGGAGGTCTGAATCTGTAAATCTGTCATTTCAATCATATTGCTTTCCATGAAGAAGAAGAATCCAACCATACAAATTAATATGCATACTGAGCATAAACATGAACCATGGAATTAGAGCTCAGGTCAGTGAGGGTCATGGATACTAACGAACATATTCCATATACTGGTTGTGTCCCAAATGACACCCTATTCCATATTTAAGTGCCCATAGGGCTCTGGTCAAAAGTACTGCACGAGGGAATGTGCCACTTAGAACGTAGGGCACTATGCTATATGAGGCAACAGCTTTGAATCACCTGACCTAACCACAAAGTATCCACCCATCATCTCCCCTACTCCCTCCCCACCATACACACACACAAAACATACTGTGTAATTGGAAATAATGTAAACTTAATGTACAATGTACAATAATGTAAACAGATACACAGCCATGAATACATTTGCATGGGACTGTAAACACGCATACGCATGTTCACACGCAAACAAATGTACACGCATACACACACACAATGTTATATCCCTGGTACACTATAAAAACATTTGCTGTCAATTTACAGTAACTTACTGGCAGCATTTGGCCAGTAAGTTACTGTAATTCATTCCACAGTAGCAAATATTTTACTGTGATTGAATTTACAGTACAAATTACAATTACAGCATGTTATTGTAATTACCCAGTAACATATTACCCAGTGTTCTTTGCAAGTTTTCATTTTCACATTTACATTTGTCATCTAGTGGGCCCTCTTGTAGTTGGCACTTACAGTTTATAAACCAAGGTTTATAAAAAAACAAATCACTGTCATAGCAAGTAAAAA
>NW_026279472.1:0-5000 GCF_023373465.1 Oncorhynchus keta
GAGTCAGTAGTTGGTAGAGGAGTCAGTAGAGTTTGTAGTTAGTAGAGTCAGTAGCGTTAGTAGAGTCAGTAGTTAGTATAGTCAGTAGCGTCAGTAGAGTTGGAGTCAATAGAGTCAGTACAGTTAGTAGAGTCAGTAGAGTTAGTAGAGGCAGTGGTTAACATAGTCAGAAGATAGTAGAGTTGGTAGAGTCAGTAGTTAATAGAGTCAGCATAGTTTGTAGTCAGCAGAGTCAGTAGAGTTAGTAGTTAGTAGATTCAGTAGTTAGCTGAGTCAGTAGCTCGTAGAGTTGGTAGAGTCAGTAGTTAGCAGAGTCAGTAGATAGTGGAGTCGGTAGAGTCAGTAGAGTCAATAGAGTTAGTAGAAATAGTAGAGTCAGTAGTTAGCAGAGTCAGTAGCTCGTAGAGTTGGTAGAGTCAGTAGTTGGTAGAGTTCTCAGTAGAGACAGTAGAGTTAATAAAGTCCATAGTTAGTAGAGTTGGTAGAGTCAGTAGAGACAGTAGTTAGCAGAGTCAGTAATTGGTAGAGTTGGTAGAGTCAGTAGAGCTAGTAGAGTCAGTAGTTGTAGTTGGTAGAGTCAGTAGTTAGTAGAGTCAGTAGTTAGTAGAGTCAGCAGTTAGTAGTTAGTAGAGTCAGTAGTTCTAGTTGGTAGAGTCAGTAGTTAGTAGAGTCAGCATAGTTTGTAGAGTCAGCAGAGTTTGTAGAGTTAGTAGAGTTATTAGAGTCAGTAGTCAGTAGTGTTAGTAGAGTCAGTAGTTTGTAGTCAGTAGAGTGAGTAGAGTTTGTAGAGTCAGTAGAGTTAGGAGTCAGTAGAGTCAGTAGAGTTAGAGCCAGTAGTTTGTAGTCAGTAGAGTTAGTAGAGTCAGTAGAGTTAGTAGTCAGTAGAGTCAGTAGAGTTAATAGAGTCAATAGTTAGTAGAGTTAGTAGAATCAGTAGTTAGTAGACTCAATAGAGTCAAGTCAGTAGAGTTAGTAGAGTCAGTAGTTAGCAAAGTCAGTAGAGTCAGTAGTTCGTAGAGTCAGTAGTTAGAATCAGTAGAGTAAGTAGAGTCAGTAGTCAGTAGAGTAGGTAGAGTCAGTAGTTAGTAGAGTCAGTAGAGTTGGTAGAGTCAGTAGCTAGTGGAGTCAGTAGAGTTAGTCGAATTAGAGTCCGTAGGGTTAGAGTCAATAGAGTCAGTAGTTAGTAGAGTCAGTATAGTAAGTAGTTAGCAGAGTCAGTAGAGTCAGTAGTTCATAGAGTTAGTAGAGTCAGTAAAGTTAGTAGAGTCAGTAGTCAGTAGAGTTAGAGTCAGTAGAGTCAGAGTCAGTAGAGTCAGTTCTGGTCGTAATATAGACCGATATAGACTTTTAGCAGAGGTCATATATTATGTAAATTGCATTTCGAAAAGAGAAAAAATCCTTTCACAAACTATATTTTTAATGGAGCCATTTTTTCCTTCATTTTGATTTCTTCTTTTATGGAATTTTTTATTGTAGTACAAATATGTTCTCAATGGCAGGGTTGCACTTTCCCAAACCGAGGTTTAGAAACAGCAAAATCCTGACCAGCCAGCTCGTCTTTTCTGTCCACCATTATGTCCCTCGTGATGAAACCCATATCGTCGTCCTAGCCTTCTGGCAAACACGAGCCCCCACAGATTGACAGTCTGATGTATGCTGCGTGACATGCATGCATTACCCAGACTGTGATATATGTTCAACAGCTAGCTGGATGGAAGCCTTGAAATAACCCAGATGCCACGCGAACACGAGAGCTCTGTTGTGTCTTAAAGTTTCTGGCAGACATGGTATAGAAGTGGTTTCTCTGACCAAGGCCATAGGGGTATGGGGAACATATGGAGACATATAGAGGAGGGGTGTTGGATTGATGTGGGTGTCTGTTCTATTTATCTTCCCATGCAGTGGAAGGGAGCTCCAGCTGTTGTGTCAGTTTTTGTGTCCGTCCAGGAGCTGTGCACAAACTGATTATGGTTGTGGTCTATAGCTATGATGCTGGTTGGTTCTTAACCAATCAGGGTCACACAGAGTGTTTCTTTGTAGTCTTAAAGAAATTTACTTTGAAACAAAAGTATACATCTCACACATGGTTATGGGCTTAAAAAAGAATATACCTGTACCATGAGTTGAAGTGTATTAGATTTTGAGTTTGCAGTCCAGCGTTACTTTTTATTTTCATCACAGAAGACAAATAACAAAACCGGTTGACATAGAAACACAGGATTTTGGCGGCTTTAAAAAAATTATGTTTATTAATTAGGAAATTATTTTTAAAAATCTGAATAACATTCCACCCATGAGGCCAGTCGGTCAGTTGCCTGCAGGCAATGGCTACGGTGTATTGTCTGGTCAGAGTCTACGAGGTTGGACAAAGGCCTTCCATATGATATTGGGCAACTCACATACAGTACATTTATACTGACTAAACACCCACTCACACACAGTACATTTACACTGACTGCACACCTACACACATAGAGTACATTTATACTGACTACACACCCACACCAACACACCCAATGACTACACACCCACACCTACACACCCACTGACGACACACCCACTCACAAACAGTGATGTGACATTAAAACTTGAAACTTAAGGTCTTCCATGCTAATGTTGAGGTGAGATCTGAAACAATGAAATATAAAACTCCCAGAACATCCCCTTCACTATGAGGAGGTTAGGAAACTGCATTGGTTTTAGTGTTGTTGTCTTGAGCTCTGTGGAAACGAGCAGATTGACCTCTCAACAGTAACTCCATCATCCAGACAGCGCAGGAAGCAGGTCACAAATCAGTGCTGGACAGTTTGTGTAGATGTGTCAGAAACTGGGGCTCTCATCACCCCTCCATCCATCCCATCATTCCTCTAAAACTGTTCTGGCCTTCAGTGAAACCTCACGCGTTTCCTGAGAGATCCATCAAACACATCCAGATGCTTGGCCTAAACATTTCCACAAGCTTGCTCATGGTGAGTGTCGTGAGGAGTGAATGAGAGATTCCATATGTCTCCCCAACTGAGACGAGACAGATACTGTAGTTTTGTTGAATTATGGAGGGTCTTCTAGTATCGCCTCCTTCATGTCTCCGGTTTTGATCCCGACTGAAACTGAATACTATGAGTCCCTTTTCATGTAAAAAAAAAAATGCATATTTCCATTATCTGGGACTCCTGCATTTCCTTTATCAGGGGGAATTAATTAATATCAAATAAGGTGTGGGCAATGAGGAAACTGACACAACCTCCTTCATCCTCTGTGTTCCAGAACCCTCTCATTCCCTCCTGTTTGCTCTGTATTCTAGATCCCTCCCATTACATCCAGTTTCCTCTGTATTCTAGATCCCTCCCATTCCATCCTGTTTCCTCTGTGTTCTAGATCCCTCCCATTCCATCCAGTTTCCTCTGTGTTCTAGATCCCTCTCATTCCCTCCTGTTTCCTCTGTATTCTAGATCCCTCCCATTCCATCCTGTTTCCTCTGTGTTCTAGATCCCTCCCATTCCATCCAGTTTCCTCTGTATTCTAGATCCCTCTCATTCCATCCTGTTTCCTCTGTATTCTAGATCCCTCTCATTCCATCCTGTTTCCTCTGTATTCTAGATCCCTCTCATTTCTCCTGTTTCCTCTGTGTTCTAGATCCCTCCCATTCCATCCTGTTTCCTCTGTATTCTAGATCCCTCCCATTCCATCCTGTTTCCTCTGTATTCTAGATCCCTCCCATTCCATCCTGTTTCCTCTGTATTCTAGATCCCTCTCATTCCATCCTGTTTCCTCTGTATTCTAGATCCCTCCCATTCCATCCTGTTTCATCTGTATTCCAGATCCCTCCCATTCCATCCTGTTTCATCTGTATTCTAGATCCCTGTTTCTCCATCTCATTCCATCCTGTTTCCTCTGTATTCTAGATCCCTCCCATTCCATCCTGTTTCCTCTGTGTTCCAGTCATTCTATCCTGTTTACTCTGTATTCCCTCCCATCCATCCTGTTTCCTCTGTGTTCCAGAACCCTCTCATTCCATCCTGTTTCCTCTGTGTTCTAGATTATTCCCTCCTGTTTCCTCCTGTTTCCTCTGATCCCTCCCATTCCATATTCCTCTTCTAGATCCCTCCCATTCCATCCTGTTTCCTCTGTGTTCTAGATCCCTCCCATTTCCAGTTTCCTCTGTATTCTAGATCCCTCCCATTCCATCCTGTTTCCATCCTGATCCCTTTCCTCTGTGTATTCTAGATCCCTCTCATTCCATCCTGTTTCCTCTGTATTCTAGATCCCTCTCATTTTCTCCTGTTTCCTGTGTTCTAGATCCCTCTCATTCCCTCCTGTTTCCTCTGTATTCTAGATCCCTCCCATTCCATCCTGTTTCCTCTGTATTCTAGATCCTCCCATTCCATCCTGTTTCCTCTGTATTCTAGATCTCTCCCATTCCATCCTGATTCTAGATCCCTCCCATTCCATCCTGTTTCCTCTGTATTCTAGATCCCTCTCATTCCATCCTGTTTCCTCTGTATTCTAGATCCCTCCCATTCCATCATGTTTCATCTGTATTCCAGATCCCTCCCATTCCATCCTGTTTCATCTGTATTCTAGATCCCTCCCATTCCATCCTGTTTCCTCTGTATTCTAGATCCCTCTCATTCCATCCTGTTTCCTCTGTATTCTAGATCCCTACCATTCCATCCTGTTTCCTCTGTATTCTAGATCCCTCCCATTCCATCCTATTTCCCCTGTGTTCTAGAACCCTCTCATTCCATGCTGTTTCCTCTGTATTCTAGATCCCTCTCATTTCTCCTGTTTCCTCTGTGTTCTAGATCCCTCTCATTCCATCCTGTTTCCTCTGTATTCTAGATCCCTCCCATTCCATCCTGTTTCCTCTGTGTTCCAGAACCCTCTCATTCCCTCCTGTTTCCTCTGTATTCTAGATCCCTCCCATTCCCTTCTGTTTCCTCTGTGTTCTAGAACACTCCCATTCCGTCCTGTTTCCTCTGTGTTCTAGATCCCTCTCATTT
>NW_026279472.1:12500-25146 GCF_023373465.1 Oncorhynchus keta
ACTGTACTCTATACCATCTACTGCATCTAGCCTATGCTGCTCTGTACCATCACTCATTCATATATCTTTATGTACATATTCTTTATCCCTTTACACTTGTGTGTATAAGGTAGTAGTTGTGGAATTGTTAGGTTAGATTACTCGTTTGTTATTACTACATTGCCGGAACTAGAAGCAGAAGCATTACGCTACACTCGCATTTAACATCTGCTAACCATGTGTATGTGACAAATACAATTTGATTTGATATGCACACAAATACACACCCAATAAACACTCTTTCTCTCTCTCATACGCACATACACTGACACACACACAATACACACAGCATAGCCTAGGACCTTGTCCCTGGCTCAGCACAAACGCACACACGCACACACACACACACACACCCTTTCCCGGCTCACACACTTCCACTCATAAATCCTATGTGTGTTTGGGCCTTGCGCCCGTGCCTCCTCATACCTTACTGTGGATTATAAAGCTGTTACTGACAGGTGCTCAGCACTCCCCTAGCAGCAGCCAACCAGTGCGATGAATCAAAGCGAGCACTGCCAGTGAAGGCAGAGGGCAGCGTATGTGTGTCCTAGCATGGGTGTGTGGAGAGAGAGAGAGAGAGAGAGAGAGAGAGAGAGAGAGAGAGAGAGAGAGAGAGAGAGAGAGAGAGAGAGAGAGAGAGAGAGAGAGAGAGAGGAGAGAGAGTGAGAGAGAGAGAGAGAGAGAGAGAGAGAGAGAGAGAGAGAGAGAGAGAGAGAGATAGAGAGAGAGAGAGAGAGAGAGAGAGAGAGAGAGAGAGAGAGAGAGAGAGAGAGAGAGAGAGAGAGAGAGAGAGAGAGAGAGAGAGAGAGAGAGAGAGAGAGAGAGAGAGGCAATCTGTCCAAGGGCACTCACTTGACAGGAGAAGAGACCCTTGAGTCCCACCACTCTTCATTCCTGTAGCTGAGGCGAAGGACAAGCAGCAAGTCTCTCACACACCGTAATTAGTGTAGTGTATTCATCACCTCTAACACTATGTTCTACATCCTGAAAAGAGTTTCCTGACAAGGAAAAAGAAGAGGTCGACAGAGGAAGATGACGGGAGTTTGAGACAGAGCGAGAGAAAGAGAGGAATACGAGTGAGAGAGCCGAGGTTAGAGAGAGGGAAAACACAGCGAGAGGGAGAGAGGGAGTGTGAGAGAGGAAATACCTGAGAGTCGATCAGTTACGTAGAGGTTAGAGAGTGAGGAGGAAGAGGATAGAAGGAGAAATCTTTACATCTGTAATTAATCTTTCCTTCAGCAGGGATGGGGCGACTCAGTGGTGTGTGATTATTTACTTACAGCAGTCTCAATGCTGGGGCTATCAACACAAACAGCCCGAGGGCTGCAGGGTAAAGAAAGGTGTGACTGATTAATCAGTTAGTGCGCAGGCTGGAGAGTGAGAGAGAGAGAACGAGAGAGATGGAAAGAGAGACAGAGAGAGCAGAGAGAGAGAGAGAGAGAGAGAGAGAGAGAGAGAGAGAGAGAGAGAGAGAGAGAGAGAGAGAGAGAGAGAGAGAGAGAGAGAGAGAGAGAGAGAGAGAGAGAGAGAGAGAGAGAGGTTCCCATCCACATGCCCTTGTAGGATACCAACTAAAGCAGTTGTATTGACTATAAAAGGTGTGTCGAGGGGAAGGGGTCCTGGGGGCACTGCTTTAAAGACTGTCAGACGTTTTTAGACCTCAAAATAAGTCAAATGTCAAGATCGGTCCCTGTCTCACTCCAACCAGCTATATGCCCCAAACCAAATGAACGGCAAAGATAGGCACCCAAATTAAATTAGGAAATTAGAAGGGGCATTGTGTGCAAGAGTATGAGCTGTTTATTTGTGTGTGTGTGTGTGTGTGTGTACTTCATGTTTGTATTAGTCTCGGTGTCTGTTTGGAACACAGTAGTGGTGGTAAGAGACGCTGAGCTGGCTCTGACTTCCCTGTGTCTCTGCATACATTAACCGTATTGACCAGCGGGGAATCAGTCAAAGAACAGATGTGGTCAGCCCGCATCGCTGAAAATGACTAACAGGCCACGGCCCTGTGCATCCCACTGGCATATTATCAGAAACAGCCTCATCCTCTATAGAGATTAGATCTATGAAAAGGGACTGAAACCCTACATATAGATGTTTTTCACAAAGAGATTTTAGGTGGATCATGTACTGCTTTTTTAGGGGTGGGGGGTCATATTTTGGGGAGCCAATGAAGCATAATTTTCTATCAAAATTGAATATTCCTTTCTAATTAATGCTAGTGTTCCTCAACAATTATAATTCTCAACCTCTTGTGTCCAAGGTCCACAAGTACCTCAATGGTAGTACCAAGTCTACATCCAGCAAATAGTCAGGTTTTTATTGTGTAGTATAGAAAGGGTTTCTGGTCCTTCAAGACAAAGAGATTGCGATGAGCAAATTATAGCTGACAGAATGTCTATCCACCATGACTAACCTAACTACAGTGAAGCTCATTCCAACCTGTTAACCAATCACGAGCCAAGCCTACCCTATTGTCAGCGAATCAGTGCAGGTGTCCAAGACACCAAGAGTCACTTACTTCCAGCGAACAGCTTGAAAGCTCATTTGAATGTACAGTGTGTAGAAATACATAGGGGATATCGTGGCGTGTGGCACACAAACATTAATACCATAATCCTATGAAACAAAGCATTAGCCCATTATGCAAATGATATGAGACAGACAAGAAGATTGAGCCGCGTTTCATTTGGTTCAGCTGCCCACCTTTGGGGCAATTATGCTGGATTTGTAAGTACTGTATTGTTGAATGCACAAGGCTCAATGCAGTGTGAATATGGAATAGCAACTGCCTCTCTCAAGGTCATCCCTGGGGTCTAGGAGAGCACCCGACCTCAACACTTTGGAATGGACCTCCAAAGCAAGTTGCCATGGTAGCAGGGTTGTATTTTAGAAAAAATTAAGGGGATGGAAGGATGGAGGATGGAGGATGAAGAAGGGAGTGAAGTGGGGCTGTGGGATGGATTCAGAAAATTGGGGCTCTTCACTTTCGTCTATAGTAGGTGACTGGTTTATTGCTATTTTAAATCCATTGACATTTTTCAGGAAGGGCTGAATTAAACTGTAGTATATTGTATACATTTTTATCAGGTTGCTTACACTGTACATAAGAAGCGTCAACCACATTATGGTCAACAAACAACCCATTCTACTTTGAGTTGCATCCCTGGTCATTTTCATATTGCATGTAGACGCTAAGCCACCGCTCCTTAAAATATTTCAGACTGATTCACCCCTGAACCTGTTGACTTCCCTCTGAGACTGTCCAGTCGCGTGGTGGAATCGAAACCCCAGGACCCAAGCAGTGTTGTGACAGTCGTCCTCCCACTTGCCGGGTTGGAGCTGGCAGTGTGGTAAAACAAGTCGTGCTAGGAAGGAGTACTCACGCTGGCATTGTCAAAACAGGACATGTGGAGGCTGTCCATGGGGAGCCTGTCCATGTGGAGGCTGTCCATGTAGAGGCTGTCCATGTAGAGGCTGCCCATGTAGAGGCTGCCCATGTGGAGGCTGTCCATGTGGAGGCTGTCCATGTAAAGGCTGTCCATGTAGAGGCTGTCCATGTAGAGGCTGCCCATGTAGAGGCTGCCCATGTGGAGGCTGCCTATGTAGACTCTGCCCATTTGGAGGCTGCCCATGTGGTCCTACAGCAGAGCAGCCCTTGTCTTTAGGTCTATGTGTCAATGACAAATGCTGTTTCTCATGATTTGCTGCACTGAGAAGAAATTCACCTACGATATCGTCAGATATACACTCACCAGACAGTTTATTATGTACACCACCCAGTTCACGAAAATGAGTCAATGGCCGTGGCTTGATATATAAAGCAGGCAGACAGGCATCGAGGCATTCAGTTACTGTTCGATTGAACGTTAGAATGGGCAAAACGAGTGACCTAAGAGACTTGGTATGATTGTCGGTGCCAGGTGAGCCGGATCCACCATCTCAGAAATGGCCGCCTCCTGGGCAAGAAAAAGATTCAGTCAGTGGCAGTCCTGCGGCGAAAACAGCTTGTTAATGAGAGAGGGCTAATGAGAATTGTGGAAGCTAAAGGCGCAACACAAACAGACAAATAACAGCACAGTACAACAGTGGTGTGCAGAAAGGCATCTCGGAACGCACAATTCTTCGATCTTTGCCACGGACGGGCTATTGCATCAGACAACCACACCAGGTTCCATTCCTATCAGCTAAAAACAAGACGTAGTGGCTCCAGTGGGCACGTGATAACCAACACTGGACAATTGACAATTGACAAAACAATGCCTGGAACATGACAGTGAGTTCAATTTACTTTGAGTGGCCCGGTCAGTCCCCAGACCTCAACCCAATACAGTATCTTTGGGATAAGATGGAACAGGCTGTTCGCAGCATGAATGTACCACCATCCAATCTGTAGCAACTGCGTGATGCCATTGCATCAGCATGGACCCACGTCCCTGTGGAACGTTTACGACACCTTGTAGAATGTCCCTAAGAATTCCGGATGTTCTGTGGGCAAGGGGGGTGGTCTGACCGAGTACTAGAAGGGTGTACCTAATAAACTGTCCGGTGAGTGTATGTCCATATAGAACTCCCTTAAGCTGAATTCCCATTCTTCGAAATGCACCGAAATCCAACGAGATGTGCGCTATAGCACACACAGTGCATAAACCAGTTGGATGCGTCCAAGTTCTTGCCTATGTATAATGTGTCAGCTACTGTATCTCCAATAAGTCAGTGTGTGTCAGATAGGTATATGATCTATCTGTTTCGGATGATCCGTCCCTCGCAGGACGGTTCACTCCCAGGCATTTGCCCTGGCATGGCTCTCAAAATCTGCTCTGCAGTGCAAAAATCCAATCTGCTGGGAGAGAGAGGTTTTATGACTGTAATGGTAATCTAACCTTCAAAGATTTACAGATAAAAGGAGAGTGGTTCTCTCTCTCTCTATCTCTCTCTCTCGTTCTCTCGTTTCTCTCTCTCTCTCTCCTCGTTCTCTCTCTCTCTCTCTCTCTCTCTCTCTCTCTCTCTCTCTCTCTCTCTCTCTCTCTCGTTCTCTGTGTCTTTAGAAAAAGGCTGCCCGGGATGACTTTGATGTGATCGTAGGTTTAATACTTAAGGCTCTCTGTCTCTCGCCTGGTGATTTCTGAAGGGCTTTTCCTTTGGTATGTGCTGTAACGTTTTAAGGGTGGAGGGGCTTTGAGAGACAGCACTGGTGATGGAAAGCACTTTCTAGAAATTCTCTGTGAAGCGGCTTCTGTGTGCTTTGCGGCATTGTATATCTGTGTTGTTAATGTCACTCCTATGTCCTGCTTTTTCCCGCACAGACCTTCCTCCTCCTAAAATCTATTATCCTACCAATTTTCCACTGTAGCTTTACTCTGTAGTTTTACTCCGTGGTTTTACTCTGGCTTTCAAAGCACTTAAAAGTAGAAATCATTTTGAGTGCTCTCATCTATGAAAAGCACTTTCTTCCATCCACCTCTGTTGTATTTATCCTATTCACATCATGACATTGTGCAAAATGTTTCTCATACCGCATACTCCTATCATACCAACTGTCCATTTCAGTTTCCACCTGGTTATATGGGATGTTACACATATCCCCATAGGTTCTATAACCTAACATATAGGTTCTATAACCAAGACCTACACCATACAGGTTCTATAAAATAACCTGCACCATATAGGTTCTATAACCTAACCTGTATAAAAAATACAGGTTCTATAACCTAACCTATATAAACCATATAGGTTCTACAACCTAACCTGCACCATATAGGTTCTATAACCTAACCTGCACCATATAGGTTCTACAACCTAACCTACACCATATAGGTTATATAACCTAACCTGCACCATATAGGTTCTATAACCTAACCTGCATCATATAAGTTCTATAACCTAACCTGCATCATATAGGCTCTATAAACTAAACCTACACCATATAGGTTATATAACCTAACCTGCACCATATAGGTTCTATAACCTAACCTGCACCATATAGGTTCTATAACCTAAACCTACACCATATAGGTTCTATAAACTAACCTGCACCATATAGGTTCTATAACCTAACCTGCATCATATAGGCTCTATAACCTAAACCTACACCATATAGGTTCTATAAACTAACCTGCATCATATAGGTTCTATAAACTAACCTGCACCATATAGGTTCTATAACTTAACATGCACCATATAGGTTATATAACCTAACCTGCATCATATAGGTTCTATAACCTAACCTGCACCATATAGGTTCTATAACCTAACCTGCATCATATAGGTTCTATAACCTAACCTGCACCATATAGGTTCTATAACTTAACCTGCACCATATAGGTTCTATAACCTAACCTGCATCATATAGGTTCTATAACCTAACCTGCACCATATAGGTTCTATAACTTAACCTGCACCATATAGGTTCTATAACCTAACCTGCATCATATAGGTTCTATAACCTAACCTGCACCATATAGGTTCTATAACCTAACCTGCATCATATAGGTTCTATAACCTTACCTGCATCATATAGGTTCTATAACCTAACCTGCATCATATAGGTTCTATAATTATTCTTAGAACTCCCCATCCCGGATCCGGGATCGTGACTACGGCTCAAGCTCATTACCATAACACACAATGCGAAAAAATATTCCTAAAAATATTTAACCTCCACACATTAACAAGTCCAATAGCTCAAATGAAAGATAAACATCTTGATAATCTACCCAGCAAGTCAGATTTCTAAAATGTTTTACGGAGAAAACATAGCACATATTTATATTAGATCACCACCGAAACAAAAGGCAAGCGGTGGCCATTTTGTCCCAGAAAAAATAAAATTTAAAAGTAGGATTAAAAATAAATAATTCACTAACCTTTTGAAAATCTTCATCAGATGACAGTAATATTACATGTTACACAGTACATTGAATTTCTTTTCAATAATATGCCATTTATATCCATAAATCTCGCTTGACGACATTTCAAAAAAAATGCTACTCAAATGTCCGGAGAAATGATGATAGCTCCGACAGATAACGTCAGATAACAAGCAATAAACATGACTAAATATACATGTTCTACATATATTTACAAAGATACACTTCTTCTTAATGCAACAGCTGTATTACATTTATTTTTAACGTTACAGACATCGTTCACTGGGCTCTACTATGAGTCGGCGCTCAGATATTAGCAGTATGTCTCCTCTACGTTTGGAGTCCACAGAAACCCCAAATAACCACATAAATATTCCCTTACCTTTGATGTTCTTCCATCAGAAGACGTAGAAGGAGTCATACTTACCCAATAAATCGTTTGGTTTCACGTTGCGTGTCCCTGTATTAGCATATGCTAACTGCTTCAGCTGAAATGCATCAAAAATGACTTCTGGTCCAGCACTCTTGCGCACCAAAACTTCCAATTTACATATTATATGTAGATTAAACTGGTCAAACGATGTGCAAAATCGAGCTTTATGCTGTTGTTAGCATGTAGAACAAAGGACAGCGCTAACAGACAAACCGGCTTCAAATGCTGCATGCTGGAAAAAGACGTACTCCAAATCGGCCGCGCGCAATAGAGTGCCCGGTTTTGAGAGGGACACACGCAATTTCGCGCGCCAAAGGTGCAGGGCTTGTGCGATTCTCACAGTGAACGCGCCATTTGAAAAGCAGACATCGCGCTGAACTGATAGACTGTTCCTGGATCCGTAGCTGCCTGGGAAGGGTGTTGGCGATGACGTCAAAGTAGACCCAACTTTTCTATTGTTGACAGAGTGTTTGGGAGAATGGCTCTCCTGAGAGTTCTGCTTTACATACAGACATCATTTAAACGGTTTTAGAAACTTTAGAGTGTTTTCTATTCAATAATAATTTTTATATGCATATATTAGCAATTTTGGGAAAAAATATTTTCAGTTTACTATGGGCACGCACTTTCTCCAACGGGGGCAGTATAGAGGGGGAGCTCTAAGAGGATAACCTAACCTGCACCATGTAGGTTCTATAACCTAACCTTCATCATATAGGTTCTCTAACCTAACCTGCATCATATAGGTTCTATAATAACCTTCATCTAAGGTTCTCTAACCTAACCTCATCATATAGGTTCTATAACCTAACCTGCACCATATAGGTTATAATAACATATAGGTTCTATAAACCTGCATCATATAGGTTCTATAACCTAACCTGTTATATAACCTAACCCATATAGGTTCTATAACCTAACCTGCATCATATAGGTTCTATAACCTAACCTGCACCATATAGGTTCTATAATAACCATATAGGTTATATAAACCTGCACCATATAGGTTCTATAACCTAACCTGCATCATATAGGTTCTATAACCTAACCTGCATCATATAGGTTCTATAACCTAACTTGCACCATATAGGTTCTATAACCTAACCTATATAAAAAATACAGGTTCTATAACCTAACCTGCATCATATAGGTTCTATAACCTAACCTGCACCATATAGGTTCTATAACCTAACCTGCATCATATAGGTTCTATAACCTAACCTGCACCATATAGGTTCTAACCTAACCTGCATCATATAGGTTCTATAACCTAAACCATATAGGTTCTATAACCTAACCTGCATCATATAGGTTCTATAACCTAACCTGCACCATATAGGTTCTATAACCTAACCTGCACCATATAGGTTCTATAACCTAACCTGCATCATATAGGTTCTATAACCTAACCTGCATCATATAGGTTCTATAACCTAACCTGCACCATATAGGTTCTATAACCTAACCTATATAAAAATACAGGTTCTATAACCTAACCTGCATCATATAGGTTCTATAACCTAACCTGCACCATATAGGTTCTATAACCTAACGTGCATCATATAGGTTCTCTAACCTAACCTGCATCATATAGGTTCTATAAACCTAACCTAGGTTCACCACCTGCACCATAGGTTCTATAACCTAACCTGCATAACCATATAGGTTCTATAACCTAACCTGCATCATATAGGCACCATATAGGTTCTATAACCTAACCTGCATCATATAGGTTCTATAACCTAACCTGCACCATATAGGTTCTATAACCTAACATATAGGTTCTATAACCTAACCTGCATCATATAGGTTCTATAATCATATAGGTTCTATAACCTAACCTGCATCATATAGGTTCTATAACCTAACCTGCACCATATAGGTTCTATAACCTAACCTGCACCATATAGGTTCTATAACCTAACCTGCATCATATAGGTAACCTATAAGGTTCCTAACCTGCACCATATAGGTTCTATAAGGTTCTATAACCTAACCTGCACCATATAGGTTCTATAATAACCTAACCTAGGCTAACCTGCATCTATATAGGTTCTATAACCTAACCTGCACCATATAGGTTCTATAACTTAACCTGCACCATATAGGTTATATAACCTAACCTGCATCATATAGGTTCTATAACCTAACCTGCACCATATAGGTTCTATAACCTAACCTGCATCATATAGGTTCTATAACCTTACCTGCATCATATAGGTTCTATAACCTAACCTGCATCATATAGGTTCTATAATTATTCTTAGAACTCCCCATCCCGGATCCGGGATCGTGACTACGGCTCAAGCTCATTACCATAACGCACAATGCGAAAAAATATTCCTAAAAATATTTAACCTCCACACATTAACAAGTCCAATAGCTCAAATGAAAGATAAACATCTTGTTAATCTACCCAGCAAGTCAGATTTCTAAAATGTTTTACCGTGAAAACATAGCACATATTTATATTAGATAACCACCGAAACAAAAGGCAAGCGTTGGCCATTTTGTCCCAGAAAAAAATAAAATTTAAAAGTAGGATTAAAAAATAAATAATTCACTAAACTTCTGAAAATCTTCATCAGATGACAGTAATATTACATGTTACACAGTACATTGAATTTCTTTTCAATAATATGCCATTTATAACCATAAATCTCGCTGACGACATTTAAAAAAAAATGCTACTCAAATGTCCGGAGAAATGATGATAGCTCCGACAGATAACGTCAGATAACAAGCAATAAACATGACTAAATATACATGTTCTACATATATTTACAAAGATACACTTCTTCTTAATGCAACAGCTGTATTACATTTATTTTTAACGTTACAGACATCGTTCACTGGGCTATACTATGAGTCGGCGCTCAGATATTAGCAGTATGTCTCCTCTACGTTTGGAGTCCACAGAAACCCCAAATAACCACATAAATATTCCCTTACCTTTGATGTTCTTCCATCAGAAGACGTAGAAGGAGTCATACTTACCCAATACATCGTTTGGTTTCACGTTGTGTGTCCCTGTATTAGCAAATGCTAACAGCTTCAGTTGAAATGCGTCAAAAATGACTTCTGGTCCAGCACTCTTGCGCATCAAAACTTCCAATTTACATATTATATGTCGATTAAACTGGTCAAACGATGTGCAAAATCTAGCTTTATGATGTTTTTAGCATGTAGAACAAAGAGCAGCGCTAACAGACAAACCGGCTTCAAATGCTGGATCATGGAAAAAGACGTACTCCAAATCGGCCCAAATCGGCGCGCGCAATAGAGTGCATGTTTTTCAGAGGGACACGAGCAATTTCGCCCGCCAAACGTGCAGGGCTCGTGCGATTCTCACAATGAACGTGCCGTTTGAAAGCAGACATCGCGCTGAACAGATAGAGACTGTTCCTGGATCGGTAGCTGCCTGGGAAGGGTGGGGCCATGACGTCAAAGATGACCCAACTTTTCTCTTCACAAGAGAGAGTTTGGGAGAAAGGCTGCCCTGAGAGTTCTGCTTTACATACAGACATAATTTAAACGTTTTTAGAAACTTTAGAGTGTTTTATATTCAATAATAATTTTTATATGCATATATTAGCAATTTTGGGAAAAAATATTTTCAGTTTACTATGGGCACGCACTTTCTCCAACGGGGGCAGTATAGAGGGGAGCTCTAAGAGGATAACCTAACCTGCACCATGTAGGTTCTATAACCTAACCTTCATCATATAGGTTCTCTAACCTAACCTGCATCATATAGGTTCTATAACCTAACCTGCATCATATAGGTTCTATAACCTAACCTGCACCATATAGGTTATATAACCTAACCTGCATCATATAGGTTCTATAACCTAACCTGCACCATATAGGTTCTATAACCTAACCTGCATCATATAGGTTCTATAACCTAACCTGCACCATATAGGTTATATAACCTAACCTGCACCATATAGGTTCTATAACCTAACCTGCATCATATAGGTTCTATAACCTAACCTGCATCATATAGGTTCTATAACCTAACTTGCACCATATAGGTTCTATAACCTAACCTATATAAAAATACAGGTTCTATAACCTAACCTGCATCATATAGGTTCTATAACCTAACCTGCACCATATAGGTTCTATAACCTAACGTGCATCATATAGGTTCTCTAACCTAACCTGCATCATATAGGTTCTATAAACTAAACCTACACCATATAGGTTCTATAACCTAACCTGCACCATATAGGTTCTATAACCTAACCTGCATCATATAGGTTCTATAACCTAACCTGCACCATATAGGTTCTATAACCTAACCTGCATCATATAGGTTCTATAACCTAACCTGCACCATATAGGTTCTATAACCTAACCTGCATCATATAGGTTCTATAACCTAACCTGCACCATATAGGTTCTATAACCTAACCTGCACCATATAGGTTCTATAACCTAACCTGCATCATATAGGTTCTATAACCTAACCTGCATCATATAGGTTCTATAACCTAACCTGCACCATATAGGTTCTATAACCTAACCTATATAAAAATACAGGTTCTATAACCTAACCTGCATCATATAGGTTCTATAACCTAACCTGCACCATATAGGTTCTATAACCTAACCTGCATCATATAGGTTCTATAACCTAACCTGCACCATATAGGTTCTATAACCTAACCTGCACCATATAGGTTCTATAACCATATGGGGTTCTATAACCTAACCTGCATCATATAGGTTCTATAATAACCTAACCTGCATCATATAGGTTCTATAACCTAACCATATAGGTTCTATAACCTAACCTGCATATAGGTTCTATAACCTAACCTGCACCATATAGGTTCTATAACCTAACCTGCATCATATAGGTTCTATAACCTAACCTGCACCATATAGGTTCTATAACCTAACCTGCATCATATAGGTTCTATAACCTAACCTGCACCATATAGGTTCTATAACCTAACCTGCATCATATAGGTTCTATAACCAACCTGCACCATATAGGTTCTATAACCTAACCTGGAATATAGGTTCTATAACCTAACCTGCACCATATAGGTTCTATAACCTAACCTGCATCATATAGGTTCTATAACCTGCACCATATAGGTTCTATCAACCTGGCCATATAGGTTCTATAACCTAACCTGCACCATATAGGTTCTATAACTAACCTGCACCATATAGGTTATATAACTTAACCTGCCATATAGGTTCTATAACCTAACCTGCACCATATAGGTTCTATAACCTAACCTGCACCATATAGGTTCTATAACCTAACCTGCATCATATAGGT
>NW_026279473.1:0-75000 GCF_023373465.1 Oncorhynchus keta
TCCATCTGTAGAGGTTTTATTTAAATGGGAACCTGTATTTAGATAGTCCATCTGTAGAGGTTTTATTTAAATGGGAACCTGTATTTAGATAGTCCATCTGTAGAGGTTTTATTAAAATGGGAACCTGTATTTAGATAGTCCATCTGTAGAGGTTTTATTTAAATGAGAACCTGTATTTAAATGTTTTATTTAAATGGGAACCTGTATTTAGATAGTCCATCTGTAGAGGTTTTATTTAAATGGGAACCTGTATTTAGATAGTCCATCTGTAGAGGTTTTATTTAAATGGGAACCTGTATTTAGATAGTCCATCTGTAGAGGTTTTATTTAAATGGGAACCTGTATTTAGATAGTCCATCTGTAGAGGTTTTATTTAAATGAGAACCTGTATTTAAATGTTTTATTTAAATGGGAACCTGTATTTAGATAGTCCATCTGTAGAGGTTTTATTTAAATGAGAACCTGTATTTAAATGTTTTATTTAAATGGGAACCTGTATTTAGATAGTCCATCTGTAGAGGTTTTATTTAAATGAGAACCTGTATTTAGATAGACCATCTGTAGAGGTTTTATTTAAATGAGAACCTGTATTTAGATAGTCCATCTGTAGAGGTTTTATTTAAATGAGAACCTGTATTTAAATGTTTTATTTAAATGAGAACCTGTATTTAAATGTTTTATTTAAATGGGAACCTGTATTTAGATAGTCCATCTGTAGAGGTTTTATTTAAATGGGAACCTGTATTTAGATAGTCCATCTGTAGAGGTTTTATTTAAATGGGAACCTGTATTTAGATAGTCCATCTGTAGAGGTTTTATTTAAATGAGAACCTGTATTTAAATGTTTTATTTAAATGGGAACCTGTATTTAGATAGTCCATCTGTAGAGGTTTTATTTAAATGAGAACCTGTATTTAAATGTTTTATTTAAATGAGAACCTGTATTTAGATAGTCCATCTGTAGAGGTTTTATTTAAATGAGAACCTGTATTTAGATAGTCCATCTGTAGAGGTTTTATTTAAATGAGAACCTGTATTTAAATGTTTTATTTAAATGAGAACCTGTATTTAGATAGTCCATCTGTAGAGGTTTTATTTAAATGAGAACCTGTATTTAGATAGTCCATCTGTAGAGGTTTTATTTAAATGAGAACCTGTATTTAAATGTTTTATTTAAATGAGAACCTGTATTTAGATAGTCCATCTGTAGAGGTTTTATTTAAATGAGAACCTGTATTTAAATGTTTTATTTAAATGAGAACCTGTATTTAAATGTTTTATTTAAATGAGAACCTGTATTTAGAGGTTTTATTTAAATGAGAACCTGTATTTAAATGTTTTATTTAAATGAGAACCTGTATTTAGATAGTCCATCTGTAGAGGTTTTATTTAAATGAGAACCTGTATTTAACTAGTCCATCTGTAGAGGTTTTATTTAAATGAGAACCTGTATTTAACTGTTTTATTTAAATGAGAACCTGTATTTAACTGTTTTATTTAAATGAGAACCTGTATTTAACTGTTTTATTTAAATGAGAACCTGTATTTAACTGTTTTATTTAAATGAGAACCTGTATTTAAATGTTTTATTTAAATGAGAACCTGTATTTAAATGTTTTATTTAAATGAGAACCTGTATTTAACTGTTTTATTTAAATGAGAACCTGTATTTAACTAGGCAAGTCGGTCAACTTCTTATTTACAGTGACGGCCGACACCAAACCCGAACGACGCTCTCCAGACTATCGGAAAACATTTCAACTAATTATCTACTAACCTTAACCCTTATTCTAAACATAACTCTAACCGTAACCATAGCAAGGAGTTGCTTAGCAACACATAGTTTATCAATAGTATAACTATATGTAGAGCATCAACAGATGGAAAATCCGGACTATCCAAATAAACGTGACCCAGTGTATCGCCGAAAATAATTTAATGAATCGAATATACACCTTAACCCGTTCCATCAGTGCATTGTAAACTACACCTTAACCCGTTCCATCAGTGTATTGTAAACTACACCTTAACCCGTTCCATCAGTGTATTGTAAACTACACCTTAACCCGTTCCATCAGTGTATTGTAAACTACACCTTAACCCGTTCCATCAGTGCATTGTAAACTACACCTTAACCCGTTCCATCAGTGCATTGTAAACTACACCTTAACCCGTTCCATCAGTGTATTGTAAACTACACCTTAACCCGTTCCATCAGTGTATTGTAAACTACACCTTAACCCGTTCCATCAGTGTATTGTAAACTACACCTTAACCCGTTCCATCAGTGTATTGTAAACTACACCTTAACCCGTTCCATCAGTGTATTGTAAACTACACCTTAACCCGTTCCATCAGTGTATTGTAAACTACACCTTAACCCATTCCATCAGTGCATTGTAAACTACACCTTAACCCGTTCCATCAGTGTATTGTAAACTACACCTTAACCCGTTCCATCAGTGCATTGTAAACTACACCTTAACCCGTTCCATCAGTGTATTGTAAACTACACCTTAACCCGTTCCATCAGTGTATTGTAAACTACACCTTAACCCGTTCCATCAGTGTATTGTAAACTACACCTTAACCCGTTCCATCAGTGCATTGTAAACTACACCTTAACCCGTTCCATCAGTGCATTGTAAACTACACCTTAACCCGTTCCATCAGTGTATTGTAAACTACACCTTAACCCATTTCATCAGTGTATTGTAAACTACACCTTAACCCATTCCATCAGTGTATTGTAAACTACACCTTAACCCGTTCCATCAGTGTATTGTAAACTACACCTTAACCCGTTCCATCAGTGTATTGTAAACTACACCTTAACCATTCCATCAGTGTATTGTAAACTACACCTTAACCCGTTCCATCAGTGCATTGTAACTACACCTTAACCCGTTCCATCAGTGTATTGTAAACTACACCTTAACCCATTCCATCAGTGTATTGTAAACTACACCTTAACCCGTTCCATCAGTGCATTGTAAACTACACCTTAACCCGTTCCATCAGTGTATTGTAAACTACACCTTAACCCGTTCCATCAGTGTATTGTAAACTACACCTTAACCCGTTCCATCAGTGTATTGTAAACTACACCTTAACCCGTTCCATCAGTGCATTGTAAACTACACCTTAACCCGTTCCATCAGTGTATTGTAAACTACACCTTAACCCGTTCCATCAGTGTATTGTAAACTACACCTTAACCCGTTCCATCAGTGTATTGTAAACTACACCTTAACCCATTCCATCAGTGCATTGTAAACTACACCTTAACCCGTTCCATCAGTGTATTGTAAACTACACCTTAACCCGTTCCATCAGTGTATTGTAAACTACACCTTAACCCATTCCATCAGTGCATTGTAAACTACACCTTAACCCGTTCCATCAGTGTATTGTAAACTACACCTTAACCCGTTCCATCAGTGTATTGTAAACTACACCTTAACCCGTTCCATCAGTGTATTGTAAACTACACCTTAACCCGTTCCATCAGTGTATTGTAAACTACACCTTAACCCGTTCCATCAGTGCATTGTAAACTACACCTTAACCCGTTCCATCAGTGTATTGTAAACTACACCTTAACCCATTCCATCAGTGTATTGTAAACTACACCTTAACCCATTCCATCAGTGTATTGTAAACTACACCTTAACCCATTCCATCAGTGCATTGTAAACTACACCTTAACCCGTTCCATCAGTGTATTGTAAACTACACCTTAACCCGTTCCATCAGTGCATTGTAAACTACACCTAACCCGTTCCATCAGTGTATTGTAAACTACACCTTAACCCATTCCATCAGTGCATTGTAAACTACACCTTAACCCGTTCCATCAGTGTATTGTAAACTACACCTTAACCCATTCCATCAGTGTATTGTAAACTACACCTTAACCCGTAATTGTCCATCAGTGTATTGTAAACTACACCTTAACCCATTCCATCAGTGCATTGTAAACTACACCTTAACCCGTTCCATCAGTGTATTCAAACTACACCTTAACCCGTTCCATCAGTGTATTGTAAACTACACCTTAACCCGTTCCATCAGTGCATTGAAACGGACACCTTGGCTTTCCATCAGTCTATTGTAAATACACCTTAACCCATTCCATCAGTGTATTGTAAACTACATCTTAACCCTCTCCATCAGTGTATTGTAAACTACAGGTGTAACCAGGTCTCCATCAGTGTATTGTCATGCACCTTAACCCGTTCCATCAGTGCATTGTAAACACACCAAAGGTGCTTCCATCAGTGTATTGTAAACTGAACACTTGTAAAATGTCCATCAGTGTATTGTAAACTACATTTAACCCGTTCCATCAGTGTATTGTTTTTACACCTTAACCCTTTCCATCAGTGTATTGTAAACTACACCAAACAATTCCATCAGTGTATTGTAAACTAACACCTGTAACCCATTCCATCAGTGTATTGTAAACTACACCTTAACCCGTAATTGTGGCTCATTCCATTGTCCACATGATTTCTCCAGAGAGATCCTTGATGAACACCTGCTCAGGATCTCAGACTGGGGCGAAGGTTTACCTTCCAACAGGACAACGACCCTAAGCACACAGACAAGACAACGGAGGAGTGGCTTTGGGACAAGTCTCTGAATGACCTTGAGTGGCCCAGCCAGAGACCGTGACTTGAACCTGATCGAACATCTCTGGAGAGAAGAATGGGAGAAATACAGGTGTGCCCAAATACAGGTCTGTCCGGTAACTTTGTAGGTCATGCCCAAGAAGACTCTTGGCTGTAAACACTGCCAAAGGTGCTTCAACAAAGTACTCTGTAAAGGGTCTGAATACTTGTGAAAATGTCATATTTGTTTTTTAATTTTGTATATATTTGCAACCATTTCTAAAAAAAAACAACACTCTTTTGCTTTTTCATTACTTTTCATTGTGTGTAGATTGATGAGGGGAAAACTGTTACGGTAAGGCTTCAATTTCATCCATCTTAGATGTAACATAACAAAATGTGGAAAAAGGTCAAGGGGTCTGAATACTTTCCGAAGGCACTGTAAATTAGTGACGACTGCCTCCTGAATAACCGGTCTGGGCACTTTCCAATCAGCTTCAGGTAACTTTGTAAGGTGACTTCTTCTCTGTCACGGTAATTTTGTAAGGTGACTTCTTCTCTGTCACGGTAAGGCTTGTAGTGACTTCTTCTCTGTCACGGTAAGGCTTGTAGTGACTTCTTCTCTGTCACGGTAAGGCTTGTAGTGACTTCTTCTCTGTCACGGTAAGGCTTGTAGTGACTTCTTCTCTGTCACGGTAAGGCTTGTAGTGACTTCTTCTCTGTCACGGTAAGGCTTGTAGTGACTTCTTCTCTGTCACGGTAAGGCTTGTGGTGACTTCTTCTCTGTCACGGTAAGGCTTGTGGTGACTTCTTCTCTGTCACGGTAAGGCTTGTGGTGACTTCTTCTCTGTCACGGTAAGGCTTGTGGTGACTTCTTCTCTGTCACGGTAAGGCTTGTGGTGACTTCTTCTCTGTCACGGTAAGGCTTGTAGTGACTTCTTCTCTGTCACGGTAAGGCTTGTGGTGACTTCTTCTCTGTCACGGTAAGGCTTGTAGTGACTTCTTCTCTGTCACGATAAGGCTTGTAGTGACTTCTTCTCTGTCACGGTAAGGCTTGTAGTGACTTCTTCTCTGTCACGGTAAGGCTTGTAGTGACTTCTTCTCTGTCACGGTAAGGCTTGTAGTGACTTCTTCTCTGTCACGGTAAGGCTTGTAGTGACTTCTTCTCTGTCACGGTAAGGCTTGTAGTGACTTCTTCTCTGTCACGGTAAGGCTTGTGGTGACTTCTTCTCTGTCACGGTAAGGCTTGTGGTGACTTCTTCTCTGTCACGATAAGGCTTGTGGTGACTTCTTCTCTGTCACGGTAAGGCTTGTAGTGACTTCTTCTCTGTCACGGTAAGGCTTGTGGTGACTTCTTCTCTGTCACGGTAAGGCTTGTGGTGACTTCTTCTCTGTCACGGTAAGGCTTGTAGTGACTTCTTCTCTGTCACGGTAAGGCTTGTAGTGACTTCTTCTCTGTCACGCCCAACCTGTGCAGTTCAGTGTTGCTTTTCCAATGTTCACTAGATATATCAATATAACACAATGTTGAATAACACTTTTTATTAAAAAATAAAAAATATATTATTTGTGGCGAAGTAATATCGGAGTTCATTTCAACCGATGACTTTAAAAAATAAAATACAAAAGGCACAATTACAAAGTGATAAATTATAAAGGTAGTAACGTATGTTCTTCATAATCAAAGACAAAAATACAGGTTGACTTGTTGGCTACATTTACAGTACACTTTGAAAAACTACCGTCAAACAGCTGCTTTTAATATAGCGTCTGCTCTGAAACACCTCATCCATGATGTATTGTGGTAAATGAGTTTACACACGTTTACCCAGTTTCTAATTCTGTACTGACTCTTTCTACTCAGCGAAGATTCTGGTCGTTGACTACAATTACTCTTTAATATTGAACTATTTTATCGTGCAGTGTTGTTTTTCTGAAATTGAGTATTGAACTCAGCCAAGCGTTATAACATACAAAACATACTGTAGCTACATAACACAGGGATCATAGCTTCCACCTGGATTCACCTGGTCAGTCTATGTCACGGAAATACATAATGTCCTTGATGATTGGCACATTCATATAGAATTTCCATCCTCCGGGGAATTAGACACAGGTCCTGGTGCAGCCTAACCTCCAGCCTCAGCTCCATCCGCAACCCAACGTCCAGCCACAGCTCCATCCGCAACCCAACCTCCAGCCTCAGCTCCATCCGCAACCCAACGTCCAGCCACAGCTCCATCCGCAACCCAACCTCCAGCCTCAGCTCCATCCTCAGCCTAACCTCCAGCTCCAGCCTCAGCTCCATCTGCAACCCAACCTCCAGCCTCAGCTCCATCCGCAACCCAACCTCCAGCCTCAGCTCCATCCTCAGCCTAACCTCCAGCTCCAGCCTCAGCTCCATCCGCAACCCAACGTCCAGCCACAGCTCCATCCGCAACCCAACCTCCAGCCTCAGCTCCATCATCAGCCTAACCTCCAGCTCCAGCCTCAGCTCCATCTGCAACCCAACCTCCAGCCTCAGCTCCATCCTCAACCCAACCTCCAGCCTCAGCTCCATCCTCAGCCTAACCTCCAGCTTCTGCCCAACATCCAGCTGCAGCCTAGCTCCAACTCCACTCCCATCTCCAGGCCTCGAGGTCTAGGCTCATCTCGAGCTCTAGGCCTATCTCCAGGCCCATCTCCAGGCCCTTCTCCATCTCCAGGCCCATCTCCAGGCCCTTCTCCATCTCCAGGCCCTTCTCCATCTCCAGGCCCATCTCCAGGCCCTTCTCCATCTCCAGGCCCATCTCCAGGCCCTTCTCCATCTCCAGGCCCATCTCCATCTCCAGGCCCTTCTCCATCTCCAGGCCCATCTCCAGGCCCAGCTCAAGCTCTATGCCCAGCAGCACCCCCAGCTGCAAACAGATATTCTAAAATAAAAAATCACTGCATCAGACTGAATCACTGCATCAGACTGAAGATGGATCAGCTCAAGTTGCAGGTCAGTGGGAGCGTTATCCACATTGAAGGTGAAAGGAGAGGAAACCAACAGCATGTCATTTTCCAACACTTTGAAATGGAGAGAAAACTCACCGTTCAAAGAGACACAGTAGCGATGTATAGTTCTCACGTTGGTCGTCAGATAGGGAACAGATGAGTGGTGTCAGAAAGGAGACTGTTGACTTCTACTTGGTGGGTCAGGAGGAGTAATGATCCCTTGAAGGCTGAACATCTGATGTTGAAAAAGGCCCCAAAAAACATCCTACATTGAATTATTTTCTAGCTACTATTTGTAACTGTGATGTGTGTGTCAGCATGTCAGTCACTGTCTGTCCTCGTGCAGTTGTTATTTATACGTGCCTTCAAAATAAAAGTCCCACAAGCGGTGTGAGTTAAATCATTACACAAAGGTGAGTATTCACTGGGCTTTTAATATGAATAACAAATACATTTTTCAAAACTTTTATTATCGAAAATTCTTTCTGTGTTCTGAGCATGATTCCGCGGGCCGCATTGAATCGGGTCGCGGATCACATACGGCCCCCGGCCCGAGTCAAGTCTCTGCCTGTACTGTACATGTCAATGACCAAGACATTACAATTCTGCACTAATAATATTGTAGAGAGCATTGCATCTTATTTATGGTGAACTTGATGTCACCGCCTAACTCTAAAATGTCAGATAGTTGGTCCATAGTGGGAGGACTTTTTCAACTCTATCCCACCTGGCATACACTCTACTTCAATGACCACCTTCTTGGCAGTCACAGTCATATATGGAACTCTGCCATGTTCACCTGTTTCATCTAAGCAGAGAAAAAGCCAAGCCATGAGGTTGAAGGGATTGTCCGCAGAGCTCCGAGACAGGATTGTGTCGAGGCACAGATCTGGGGAAGGGTACCAAAACATTTCCACAGCATTGAAGGTCCCCAAGAACACAGTGGCCTCCATCATCTTTAAATGTTTGGAACCACCAAGACTCGTTTTAGAGCTGGACGCCCGGGCAAACTGAAAAATCAGGGGAGAAGGGCCTTGGTCAGGGAGGTGACCAAGAACCTGATGGTCACTCTGACAGAGCTCCAGAGTTCCTCTGTGGAGATGGGAGAACCTTCCAGAAGTACAACCATCTCTGCAGCACTTCACCAATCAGGCCTTTATGGTAGAGTGGCCAGATGGAAGCCACTCCTCAGTAAAAGGCACATGACAGCCTGCTTGAACTTTGCCAAAAGGCACCTAAAGACTCTCAGATCATGAGAAACAAGATTATTGATGAAAACCTTTTCAAGATCACTCAGGACCTTAGACTGGAGCGAAGGTTCACCTTCCAACAGAACAATGAGTGGCTTCGGGAATGCCCTTGAGTCAGGAATGTCCTTGAGTGGCCCAGCAAGAGCCCGGACTTCAATCTGATCGAACATCTCTGGAGAGACCTGAAAATAGCTGTGCAGCGATCCTCCCCATCCAACCTGACAGATCTTGAGAGAATCTGCAGAGAAGAATGGGAGAAACTCCCCAAATACAGGTGTGCCAAGCTTGTAGCGTCATACCCAAGAAGACTCAAGGCTATAATCGCTGCCAAAGGTGCTTCAACAAAGTACTGAGTAAAGGGTCTGAATACTTATGGAAATGTGATATTTAAAATAAAAAAATTGCAAACATTTCTAAAAACCTGTTTTCGCTTTGGAATTATGGGGTATTGTGATGTCATTATGGGGTGTTGTGATGCCATTATGGGGTATTGTGATGTCATTATGGGGTATTGTGATGTCATTATGGGGTATTGTGTGTAGATTGATGAGGGAAAAAAACTATTTAAACCATTTTAGAATAAGGCTGTAACGTAACAAAATGTGAATAAAGTCAAGGGGTCTGAATACTTTCCGAAGACACTTTATTCAGATAGTTGAGGGTCATGTTCCCTGACCAAATTTCAGGTAATACATTGCATCAACCAATAGTTGCATAGCATGTCATTTCCACGCAGTCGGGCATTAGATTGATATACCGCTATATGATATGGGTGGCATTCCTGCCTGACTACATTGCAGACCAGATCAAAGCTTGGAAAGGTGTTTAACATATCAGCTAACCACATCATATGAAATAGCAATGTAATGCCCGACTGTGGATGACGTGGCGCACAGCCATTGGTTGGTGCAATGCAACATCTTCAACGTAATCAGGCAGGAACACCACCACTATGTGGTTTGGTGATATGTTCAACACTAGCCTCCCGTGGCCATCCTTCCAATATGTTCAACACTAGCCTCCCGTAGCCATCCTTCCAATATGTTCAACACTAGCCTCCCGTGGCCATCCTTCCAATATGTTCAACACTAGCCTCCCGTGGCCATCCTTCCTATATGTTTAACACTAGCCTCCCGTGGCCATCCTTCCAATATGTTCAACACTAGCCTCCCGTGGCCATCCTTCCAATATGTTCAACACTAGCCTCCCGTGGCCATCCTTCCAATATGTTCAACACTAGCCTCCCGTGGCCATCCTTCCAATATGTTCAACACTAGCCTCCCGTGGCCATCCTTCCAATATGTTCAACACTAGCCTCCCGTGGCCATCCTTCCAATATGTTCAACACTAGCCTCCCGTGGCCATCCTTCCAATATGTTCAACACTAGCCTCCCGTGGCCATCCTTCCAATATGTTCAACACTAGCCTCCCGTGGCCATCCTTCCAAAATGTTCAACACTAGTCTCCCGTGGCCATCCTTCCAATATGTTCAACACTAGTCTCCCGTGGCCATCCTTCCAATATGTTTTAACACTAGCCTCCCGTGGCCATCCTTCCTATATGTTTAACACTAGCCTCCCGTGGCCATCCTTCCTATATGTTTAACACTAGCCTCCCGTGGCCATCCTTCCAATATGTTTAACACTAGTCTCCCGTGGCCATCCTTCCAGTATGTTCAACACTAGTCTCCCGTGGCCATCCTTCCAATATGTTCAACACTAGTCTCCCGTGGCCATCCTTCCAATATGTATGTTTAACACTAGCCTCCCGTGGCCATCCTTCCAATATGTTCAGCGCTAGCCTCCCGTGGCCATCCTTCCTATATGTTTAACACTAGCCTCCCGTGGCCATCCTTCCAATATGTTCAACACTAGCCTTGCGTGGCCATCCTTCCAATATGTTCAACACTAGCCTCGCGTGGCCATCCTTCCAATATGTTTAACACTAGCCTCGCGTGGCCATCCTTCCAATATGTTCAACACTAGCCTCGCGTAGCCATCCTTCCAATATGTTCAACACTAGTCTCCCGTGGCCATCCTTCCAATATGTTCAACACTAGCCTCGCGTGGCCATCCTTCCAATATGTTCAACACTAGCCTCCCGTGGCCATCCTTCCAATATGTTCAACACTAGCCTCACGTGGCCATCCTTCCAATATGTTCAACACTAGCCTCCCGTGACCATCCTTCCAATATGTTTAACACTAGCCTCCTGTGGCCATCCTTCCAATATGTTTAACACTAGCCTCCTGTGGCCATCCTTCCTATATGTTCAACACTAGCCTCCCGTGGCCATCCTTCCAATATGTTCAACACTAGCCTCCCGTGGCCATCCTTCCAATATGTTTAACACTAGTCTCCCGTGGCCATCCTTCCAATATGTTCAACACTAGCCTCCCGTGGCCATCCTTCCCAATATGTTCAACACTAGTCTCCCGTGGCCATCCTTCCAATATGTTCAACACTAGCCTCCCGTGGCCATCCTTCCAATATGTTCAACACTAGTCTCCCGTGGCCATCCTTCCAATATGTTCAACACTAGTCTCCCATGGCCATCCTTCCAATATGTTCAACACTAGCCTCCCGTGGCCATCCTTCCAATATGTTCAACACTAGCCTCCCGTGGCCATATACATGTGTCAACTAACATCCTTAACAAGCCTCCCAGACATCAAGACACTCCCAGGACAATCACCCACAATACAACCAAAGAATATGGCTGCCATCCTTAAACATAGGTTCCCAATCAGAACAACGATCCTTAAACACACTGCCTCTGATTGAGAACACTAGTCTCCCGTGGCCATCCTTCCTATATGTTTAACACAGCCATCCTTCCATAGTTCAACACTAACCTAGAACACCCCATCCTTCCAATATGCTACAATCCCATCCTTCCAATATGTTCAACACAGTCTCCCGTGGCCATCCTTCCATACAAAAACCCATGTCACACTAGTCTCCCTGGCCTGACCAAATACATGAAGCCAAAATACAAAATCCAAATCTTGTCTTGAAGTCTGCAGAAACCAGTATAGGATTCTGGGGCGTGACAGTCTGATTCACATCGCTTGATTTCTGCTGATTGTTCTCCATTATTTCGACGGATTGCTGTTATATGGGGTGGCTCGATAGCCGTTTTCAAGTCTTTGCCATAGATTTTCAAGTAGGTTTAAGTCAAAACTGTAACTCGGCCGCTCAGGAACAATCACTGTCGTCTTGGTTACCATCTCCACTGTAGAGCTGGCCCTGGGTTGTAGGTTATTGTCCTGCTGAAAGGGGAGTTTGTCTCTTGGTATCTGTTGGAAAGTAGACTGAACCAGGTTTTCGTCTAGGATTTAGCTTGTGCTTAGCTCTATTTTGTTTATTTTTATCCTAAAAAGCTCCCTAGTCCTTGCCAATGACAATCATACCCATAACATGATTCAGCCATCACCATGGGAGATAGTGATGGGAGATCTCAGGATCGATGGTTGATACTTGATACGGCTCCGGTTAACTTGAATAAAGAAGGACTTATGTTTTAAAGATTGTTGTTGTTTTCTTTAGTATTTCTTAGATGAGAAGATACAACATGGTGGCTGGATTCTCCTTTGACTCATCCATCAAGTTTTGGTTGAAAATGCTGATCGGCGCCAAGAGGCTTCACGTCAACTAGCGAACATTAGCTAACTAGCCATAGGACTAACGAGACTGAGGTAAAAAACAACCATGCTGGAAGCTAACGGAGCGTGCAGTGTATGTAACTAGTCGTTTTGCAGTGCTAGCTGGCTAACGGAGCATGCAGTGTATGTAACTGGTCGTTTTGCAGTGCTAGCTGGCTAACGGAGCATGCAGTGTATGTAACTGGTCGTTTTGCAGTGCTAGCTGGCTAACGGAGCATGCAGTGTATGTAACTGGTCGTTTTGCAGTGCTAGCTGGCTAACGGAGCATGCAGTGTATGTAACTAGTCATTTTGCAGTGCTAGCTGGCTAACGGAGCATGCAGTGTATGTAACTAGTCATTTTGCAGTGCTAGCTGGCTAACGGAGCATGCAGTGTATGTAACTAGTCATTTTGCAGTGCTAGCTGGCTAACGACATGGAGCGTAACAAATGGGAATTCAGAAAGACACAAATAACCTTCTCGGGTGAAAAACTAACATGTGAAAGTGTTCAGATAGATCAGAGCAAAGTGATGGCCATCAAGAACAGCAGGTGGCAGGGTAGCCTAGTTAGTGGTTAGAGTGTTGGACTAGTAATCGGAAGGTTGCAAGTTCAAACCCCCGAGCTGACAAGGTACAAATCTGTCGTTCTGCCACTGAACAGGCAGTTAACCCACTGTTCCTTGGCTGTCATTGAAAATAAGAATTTGTTCTTAACTGACTTGCCTGGTTAAATAAAGGTAAATAAAGATAAATAAAGATAAAAAAAGGTAAAAAAAGGTAAAAAAAAGAACATGCCACTGCCTACTGATCAAGAGGGTGTACAAAGGTTCTTAGATATGGTTAACTATGTGGGCAAATAAAGAATAGAACATCTCTTGAGGACAGAGAGGAGAACATCTCTTGTCTCCTCTCTATGTTCTACTGATGGACTATTACTCTCATTACCCAGAGAGCTTTGCTGAAGGACACTTGCTGCTTTTCAGGTGATAACTCACATGAAGTCATTCTTTGCTTATAATGGGGACTCAGAGGTAGCCTGTACGGACAGCACCTCTACAGGTTCAAACACATTACATCCAGCCCACTGTACCCACAGTCATTAATGGGTTAGTCGAGAACGGCGTCAAAACAGTGAAACTTCTGCTTAAGAATAGCTCTCGACTCAAAGACAGATCTGCGATCTACACGGCTACTCCATCAAAACACGGTCTGTCTCCTGCAGAGCTGTTGTTCAACAGGAAACTTTTAAAAACCTAGGTTGCCAGTCGTCCTAGAAACAGAGAAGGAGGACAAGGCGATCCTTATCAAACGGAGAGGAGAGAGGGAACAGAAAAGGTACTGTGACAAAGGGTCCAATGTGCTCAGTGCACTCAGGTCACATGATAGGGGTGAAAACAGTGGCAACCAGGTCACATGATAGGGGTGAAAATACATGAAAACATGAAAACAGTGGCAACTAGGTCACATGATAGGGGTGAAAATACATGAAAACAGTGGCAACCAGGTCACATGATAGGGGTGAAAATACATGAAAACAGTGGCAACCAGGTCACATGATAGGGGTGAAAATACATGAAAACAGTGGCAACCAGGTCACATGATAGGGGTGAAAATACATGAAAACAGTGGCAACCAGGTCACATGATGTAATGACACCTGAGGGAGTTACAAAGCAGGTCTCTCTTGGAAAAGAGATGTTATCTCAATGAGAAAAACCTGTATAAATAAAGGTTCAAAAAAATCCATTTAAATACAGGAGAAATAGGAGACACTGTTACATCTACCTGTGTGAGCAAACGGACAGGCAAGAGAGTGACATTACAGGTCAGACAACGTCAAGCCCAGACACTCTTGTGTCAGACCCACCAGGGCAGGTTGTAAAGGTATATGACAAAGGGGATGTAGTGTATATTGAAGCCCAGACACGTGACCACTTAGTATTTCTAAGACAAGAAGATACAACAGTATTCAGGGAAAAAAGTTCATTTCTTTGCCATGTTTTTTTCTATTTGACTTTAGTACCTTGTTGCAAACAGGAAGCATGTTTTGGAATATTTGTATTCTCTACAGACTTCCTTCTTTTCACTCGGTCATTTAGGTTAGTGTTGTGGAGTAACTACAATGTTGTTGATCCATCCTCAGTTTTCTCCCATCACAGCCATTCAACCCTGAAACTACCAATAGGTGGGTCTCTTTAGTGGGGCAGTGGTCTAAGACACTGAATCACAGTGCTAGCTGTGCCATCCTGGTTCTGGTCCAGGCTCTGTCGCCGCGACCGGGAGACCCATAGGGTGGCGCCACAATTGGCCCAGCTTCATCCGGGTGCCAAGAGGTGGGGTGTAGCTGGTGCATGGAAGTCAGGCGCAGGAGAGCAGAGACGAACGGACAAAGCACTTTACTGAGACAATCATGATACAGAACCGCGTCACAAAACAAATGTCCGGAGAACAAGTGAGGCCAGCACAAAGTACAACAACCAAGGCAGGTTGTTGCTGCCACAAGGCACGGGTACGAAACAAAACCCAGTGCAAACCAGCTGGAAGCGTGCCAACCTTGACAATAAACAATTACACACACAGGCATGGGGGAACAGAGGGTTAAATACACGACAAGTGATGAGGGAAATGTAAACCAGGTGTGTGGGAAAACAAGACAAAACAAATGGAAAATTAAAGGTGGATCCTGGCTGTGACGGCAGAACGCCGCCCGAACAAGGAGAGACAACAGGTTTGGCTGGCAGGGATTTCCTTGTCCCATCGCGCTCTAGTGACTCCTGTGGCGGGCCGGGCGCAGTGCACGCTGACACTGTCGCCAGGTCACAGTGTTTCCTCCGACACATTGGTGCGGCGAGATGAGGTAGCCGTGGGGTACAGAGATGAGGTAGCCGTGGGGTACAGAGATGAGGTACTCCTGGGGGTACAGAGATGAGGTAGCCGTGAGGTACAGAGATGAGGTAGCCGTGGGGTACAGAGATGAGGTAGCCGTGGGGTACAGAGATGAGGTAGCCGTGGGGTACAGAGATGAGGTAGCCGTGGGGTACAGAGATGAGGTAGCCGTGTGGTACAGAGATGAGGTAGCCGTGAGGTACAGAGATGAGGTAGCCGTGGGGTACAGAGATGAGGTAGCCACAGAGATGAGGTAGCCGTGGGGTACAGAGATGAGGTAGCCAGACCCATCGGCAGCTCCGCAGGTAGTATAACTTTTTCATTACATTTCATTACATTTCATTATAGTACAACGGTTTGATTTCTCTAATCTTAGCAATTTCTTCTAGCTAGCTACATAGCCGTCTTTGTATCAAAGATAATTGCATAATTATCGGGCTAACGTAGTCTTCACTGCTATTTGCCCAGCAGCTAGCCAGCTAGCAAACGCCCACCGATTAGCAGCACTGTAGTAACTATTACACTCAACTGAACGACTTGATTAGTGTAGTGTTAGCTAGCTACATAGCTGTCTTTGCTGTCTTCGTATCCAAGATAATTGTGTAGTTTAGAGTGTGTAGTCTTAGAGTGATTATCTTAATTTACCGAGGTTAGCTAGCCAGCTATTTGTCGTCCTTAACGTAGGAGACTCTGCTAGCTAGGCAACAGCTAGCCAACAGCTAGCCAACAGCTAGCCGACAGCTAGCCAAGAATAGGACTCAACAACCCGGTCGCATTCACAGGTAGTATCACATTTTCATTTCATTTCATTACAGTACAACGGTTTGATTTGTTTGATCGTAGCTAGCTACACAGCTAGCTTTTCTTTGTATCAAAGATAATTGTGTAGTCTAGAGCGATTTTCTAGGTTAGCTAGCCAGCTATTGTCGTTCTTTTAACGCAACGTAACGTAAACAACACTGCTAGCCCCGAATAGCAGCACTGCAGAAACTATTACACTCAACGGAACGACTTGATTAGTGTAGTGTCAACAACGCAGCCACTGCCAGCTAGCCTACTTCAGCAGTACTGTATCATTTTAATCATTTTAGTCAATAAGATTCTTGCTACGTAAGCTTAACTTTCTGAACATTCGAGACGTGTAGTCCACTTGTCATTCCAATCTCCTTGCATTAGCGTAGCCTCTTCTGTAGCCTGTCAACTATGTGTCTGTCTATCCCTGTTCTCTCCTCTCTGCACAGACCATACAAACGCTCCATTTAGCGTGGCCGGACCACCCTAATCTGGTGGTCCCAGCGCGCATGACCCACGTGGAGTTCCAGGTCTCCGGTAGCCTCTGGAACTGCCGATCTGCGGCCAACAAGGCAGAGTTCATCTCAGCCTATGCCTCCCCTCCAGTCCCTCGACTTCTTGGCACTGACGGAAACATGGATCACCACAGATAACACTGCTACTCCTATTGCTCTCTCTTCGTCCGCCCACGTGTTCTCGCACACCCCGAGAGCTTCTGGTCAGCGGGGTGGTGGCAGGATCCTCATCTCTCCCAAGTGGTCATTCTCTCTTTCTCCCCTTACCCATCTGTCTATCGCCTCCTTTGAATTTCATGCTGTCACAGTTACCAGCCCTTTCAAGCTTAACATCCTTATCATTTATCGCCCTCCAGGTCCCCTCGGAGAGTTCATCAATGAGCTTGATGCCTTGATAAGCTCCTTTCCTGAGGACGGCTCACCTCTCACAGTTCTGGGCGACTTTAACCTCCCACGTCTACCTTTGACTCATTCCTCTCTGCCTCCTTCTTTCCACTCCTCTCCTCTTTTGACCTCACCCTCTCACCTTCCCCCTTACTCACAAGGCAGGCAATACGCTCGACCTCATCTTTACTAGATGCTGTTCTTCCACTAACCTCATTGCAACTCCTCCAAGTCTCCGACCACTACCTTGTATCCTTTTCCCTCTCGCTCTCATCAAAACTTCCCACACTGCCCCTACTCGGATGGTATCGCGCCGTCCCAACCTTCGCTCTCTCTCTCCCCCGCTACTCTCTCCTCTTCCATCCTATCATCTCTTCCCTCTGCTCAAACCTTCTCCAACCTATCTCCTGATTCTGCCTCCTCAACCCTCCTCTCCTCCCTTTCTGCATCCTTTGACTCTCTATGTCCCCTATCCTCCAGGCCGGCTCGGTCCTCCCCTCCCGCCCCGTGGCTCGACGACTCATTGCGAGCTCACAGAACAGGGCTCCGGGCAGCCGAGCGGAAATGGAGGAAAATCGCCTCCCTGCGGACCTGGCATCCTTTCACTCCCTCCTCTCTACATTTTCCTCCTCTGTCTCTGCTGCTAAAGCCATTTTCTACCACTCTAAATTCCAAGCATCTGCCTCTAACCCTAGGAAGCTCTTTGCCACCTTCTCCTCCCTCCTGAATCCTCCTCCCCCCCTCCTCCCTCTCTGCAGATGACTTCGTCAACCATTTTGAAAAGAAGGTCGACGACATCCGATCCTCGTCTGCTAAGTCAAACGGCACCGCTGGTTCTGCTCACACTGCCCTACCCTGTGCTCTGACCTCTTTCTCCCTCTCTCTCCAGATGAAATCTCGTGTCTTGTGATGGCCGGCCGCCCAACAACCTGCCTGCTCGACCCTATCCCCTCCTCTCTTCTCCAGACCATTTCCGGAGACCTTCTCCCTTACCTCACCTCGCTCATCAACTCATCCCTGACCGCTGGCTACGTCCCTTCCGTCTTCAAGAGAGCGAGAGTTGCACCCCCTTCTGAAAAAACCTACAGATCCCTCCAATGTCAACAACTACAGACCAGTATCCCTTCTTTCTTTTCTCTCCAAAACTTTTGAACGTGCCGTCCTTGGCCAGCTCTCCCGCTATCTCTCTCTGAATGAATCCAAATCAGTCAGGTTTCAAGACTAGTCATTCAACTGAGACTGCTCTTCTCTGTATCACGGAGGCGCTCCGCACTAAAGCTAACTCTCTCTCCTCTGCTCTCATCCTTCTAGACCTATCGGCTGCCTTCGATACTGTGAACCATCAGATCCTCCTCTCCACCCTCTCCGAGTTGGGGAGCGCGGCCCACGCTTGGATTGCGTCCTACCTGACAGGTCGCTCCTACCAGGTGGCGTGGCGAGAATCTGTCTCCTCACCACGCGCTCTCACCACTGGTGTCCCCCAGGGCTCTGTTCTAGGCCCTCTCCTATTCTCGCTATACACCAAGTCACTTGGCTCTGTCATAACCTCACATGGTCTCTCCTATCATTGCTATGCAGACGACACACAATTAATCTTCTCCTTTCCCCCTTCTGATGACCAGGTGGCGAATCGCATCTCTGCATGTCTGGCAGACATATCAGTGTGGATGACGGATCACCACCTCAAGCTGAACTCGGCAAGACGGAGCTGCTCTTCCTCCCGGGGAAGGACTGCCCGTTCCATGATCTCGCCATCACGGTTGACAACTCCATTGTGTCCTCCTCCCAGAGCGCTAAGAACCTTGGCGTGATCCTGGACAACACCCTGTCGTTCTCAACTAACATCAAGGCGGTGGCCCGTTCCTGTAGGTTCATGCTCTACAACATCCGCAGAGTACGACCCTGCCTCACACAGGAAGCGGCGCAGGTCCTAATCCAGGCACTTGTCATCTCCCGTCTGGATTACTGCAGCGCTGTTGGCTGGGCTCCCTGCCTGTGCCATTAAACCCCTACAACTCATCCAGAACGCCGCAGCCCGTCTGGTGTTCAACCTTCCCAAGTTCTCTCACGTCACCCCGCTCCTCCGCTCTCTCCACTGGCTTCCAGTTGAGCTCGCATCCGCTACAAGACCATGGTGCTTGCCTACGGAGCTGTGAGGGGAACGGCACCTCAGTACCTCCAGGCTCTGATCAGGCCCTACACCCAAACAAGGGCACTGCGTTCATCCACCTCTGGCCTGCTCGCCTCCCTACCACTGAGGAAGTACAGAGATGCCCAGTCAAAACTGTTCGCTGCTCTGGCCCCCAATGGTGGAACAAACTCCCTCACGACGCCAGGACAGCGGAGTCAATCACCACCTTCCGGAGACACCTGAAACCCCACCTCTTTAAGGAATACCTAGGATAGGATAAGTAATCCTTCTCACCCCCTTTAAGATTTAGATGCACTATTGTAAAGTGACTGTTCTACTGGATGTCATAAGGTGAATGCACCAATTTGTAAGTCGCTCTGGATAAGAGCGTCTGCTAAATGACTTAAATGTAAATGTAAATGATTGGTTCATTAAACTGGTTGTGTGGTAATAACAGATATATGTTGATAGTAATGTTTCCCTGGTGAGATCAAACATCTCGGACCCTGAGAAGCCCACCTCACATTCCCGAGCCCAGTAACTACAGGATCAATACAATTAAGAGTACCAGGATCCATCATGATGAACACAACACTGCTCTGCTTCCCCTGCCCTCTCATTGGATCATTCAGAGAGGCGAGAGGGAGAGGATTGGGGAGCCATTCTACAGACATCACATGCTTATAATCAATCCCAGACAAAACACTGAATGAACGTTATTTCTTCCCCGATGTCACTGATCTCCTATGACCTACGGCATCAATCTGTCATTGTGTTCACCTGTACTGAAGCTGTAAAGCTAGGAATAGATTTAGCTGCTGTAAATGGCTGTGGTTGGATGTGTGTGTGTGTGTGTGTGTGTGTGTGTGTGTGTGTGTGTGTGTGTGTGTGTGTGTGTGTGTGTGTGTGTGTGTGTGTGTGTGTGTGTGTGTGTGTGTCAGCAGTGTAACAGTCCCATTTATACAGCCTTGTGTAGATGCTGCAGAACGACACGACAGACAGGAGACGGATGAAGATGGAGGACCGGGGCTGCAGGAATGTAGAGGCTTTCATCCAAACACTCACACGTCATCACGCACACGGGGCAAGGTCGCACGCACACACACGTCGTGTGGGAAAACATCTCTGCCGAAGACACCTGTCATTCTCCTTGCTCTGAGAGAAGCGGAGAGAGGAGAGCGTTTGACATGTGTAACGCGTGGTCATAGACTGGCAGTCAGAGTGAAGTGTGTGTGTGTGTGTGTGTGTGTGTGTGTGTGTGTGTGTGTGTGTGTGTGTGTGTGTGTGTGTGTGTGTGTGTGTCTCAGAGTCAGAGTGAAGGATGTTAAGTCATTCATATGTCTCTGGCTCTGACAGAACGGGAGAATGATCCCAACTCAACCGCGGTGCTCTGAGGACAAACCTCATCTTCATCCCAAATGGCACCCTATTCCCTATGAGCACATGTCTCATCTCAAAAACTGTTAATGTAATGGTATTTACAGTAGTGTTAATGTAATAGTAATTACAGTAGTTACAGAATTACAGTACTGTTAATGTAATAATAATTACAGTAGTTACAGAATTACAGTAGTGTTAATGTAATAGTAATTACAGTAGTTACAGAATTACAGTACTGTTAATGTAATGGTAATTACAGTAGTTACAGAAGTACAGTAGTGTTCATGTAATAATCATTACAGTAGTGTTAATGTAATGGTAATTGCAGTAGTTACAGAATTAAAGTACTGTTAATGTAACAGTAATTACAGTAGTTACTGAATTACAGTAGTGTTAATGTAATGGTAATTACAGTAGTTACAGAATTACAGTAGTGTTCATGTAATGGTAATTACAGTAGTTACAGACTTACAGTAGTGTTCATGTAATAGTAATTACAGTAGTTACAGAATTACAGTACTGTTAATGTAATGGTAATTACAGTAGTTACAGAATTACAGTAGTGTTAATGTAATAGTAATTACAGTAGTTACAGAATTACAGTACTGTTAATGTAATAGTAATTACAGTAGTTACTGAATTACAGTAGTGTTAATGTAATGGTAATTACAGTAGTTACAGAATTACAGTAGTGTTCATGTAATGGTAATTACAGTAGTTACAGAATTACAGTAGTGTTCATGTAATAGTAATTACAGTAGTGTTAATGTAATGGTAATTACAGTAGTTACAGAATTACAGTAGTGTTCATGTAATAGTAATTACAGTAGTGTTAATGTAATGGTAATTACAGTAGTTACAGAATTACAGTAGTGTTCATGTAATAGTAATTACAGTAGTGTTAATGTAATGGTAATTGCAGTAGTTACATAATTACAGTACTGTTAATGTAACAGTAATTACAGTAGTTACTGAATTACAGTAGTGTTCATGTAATAGTAATTACAGTAGTTACAGAATTACAGTAGTGTTAATGTAATAGTAATTACAGTAGTTACAGAATTACAGTACTGTTAATGTAATGGTAATTACAGTAGTTACAGAATTACAGTAGTGTTCATGTAATAGTAATTACAGTAGTGTTAATGTAATGGTAATTACAGTAGTTACAGAATTACAGTAGTGTTCATGTAATAGTAATTACAGTAGTGTTAATGTAATGGTAATTACAGTAGTTACAGAATTACAGTAGTGTTAATGTAATAGTAATTACAGTAGTTACTGAATTACAGTAGTGTTAATGTAATAGTAATTACAGTTACAACAATAGCCCAATATGCAGTGAGTGAGTCTCTACCTGAGTGGAATGTCCAATGCTGTTACCTCTGTTATACACTGAGTAAAAAGGGGTAGTAGGTGCCAGGCTCACCGGTTTGTGTCAAGAACTGCAACGCTGCTGGATTTTTCATGCTCAATAGTTTCCCGTGTGTATGAAGAATGTTCCACCAACCAAAGGACAGCCGACTTGACACAACTGTGGGAAGCATTGGAGTCAACATGGGCCAGCAGCCCTGTGGAACGCTTTCGACACCTTGTACAGGCCATGCCCCGACTAATTGAGGCTGTTCTGGGGGTAAAAGGGGGGGGAGTGCAACTCAATATTAGGAAGATGTTCCTAATGTTTTGTCCACTCAGTGTAGAACCACCCAGTGTCCTAACTTCAGACTGAGGTGGAACCAGACTAAATGACTAAATCATTTAGTGTTTCAGACTAAATGAAAAATACAGGCCAGTCTAACCTGAAGGTGACAGAAGTGTTCCACAGGAAGGTATTGTTCCTCTCTGAGTCCTTCCACTGTTTGACCATGGTCTACTCCATCTCTGAGCCACTCCACTGTTTGACCATGGTCTACTCCATCTCTGAGACCTTCCACTGTTTGACCATGGTCTACTCCATCTCTGAGCCATTCCACTGTTTGACCATGGTCTACTCCATCTCTGAGCCACTCCACTGTTTGACCATGGTCTACTCCATCTCTGAGTCCTTCCACTGTTTGACCATGGTCTACTCCATCTCTGAGACCTTCCACTGTTTGACCATGGTCTACTCCATCTCTGAGACCTTCCACTGTTTGACCATGGTCTACTCCATCTCTGAGCCCTCCACTGTTTGACCATGGTCTACTCCATCTCTGAGTCCTTCCACTGTTTGACCATGGTCTACTCCATCTCTGAGCCCTCCACTGTTTGACCATGGTCTACTCCATCTCTGTGTCCTTCCACTGTTTGACCATGGTCTACTCCATCTCTGAGACCTTCCACTGTTTGACCATGGTCTACTCCATCTCTGAGCCATTCCACTGTTTGACCATGGTCTACTCCATCTCTGAGCCACTCCACTGTTTGACCATGGTCTACTCCATCTCTGAGTCCTTCCACTGTTTGACCATGGTCTACTCCATCTCTGAGCCACTCCACTGTTTGACCATGGTCTACTCCATCTCTGAGCCACTCCACTGTTTGACCATGGTCTACTCCATCTCTGAGCCATTCCACTGTTTGACCATGGTCTACTCCATCTCTGAGCCACTCCACTGTTTGACCATGGTCTACTCCATCTCTGAGCCATTCCACTGTTTGACCATGGTCTACTCCATCTCTGAGCCACTCCACTGTTTGACCATGGTCTACTCCATCTCTGAGTCCTTCCACTGTTTGACCATGGTCTACTCCATCTCTGAGACCTTCCACTGTTTGACCATGGTCTACTCCATCTCTGAGCCCTTCCACTGTTTGACCATGGTCTACTCCATCTCTGAGTCCTTCCACTGTTTGACCATGGTCTACTCCATCTCTGAGACCTTCCACTGTTTGACCATGGTCTACTCCATCTCTGAGCCCTCCACTGTTTGACCATGGTCTACTCCATCTCTGAGACCTTCCACTGTTTGACCATGGTCTACTCCATCTCTGAGCCACTCCACTGTTTGACCATGGTCTACTCCATCTCTGAGTCCTTCCACTGTTTGACCATGGTCTACTCCATCTCTGTGTCCTTCCACTGTTTGACCATGGTCTACTCCATCTCTGAGCCACTCCACTGTTTGACCATGGTCTACTCCATCTCTGAGTCCTTCCACTGTTTGACCATGGTCTACTCCATCTCTGTGTCCTTCCACTGTTTGACCATGGTCTACTCCATCTCTGAGCCCTTCCACTGTTTGACCATGGTCTACTCCATCTCTGAGCCACTCCACTGTTTGACCATGGTCTACTCCATCTCTGAGTCCTTCCACTGTTTGACCATGGTCTACTCCATCTCTGAGCCCTCCACTGTTTGACCATGGTCTACTCCATCTCTGAGCCACTCCACTGTTTGACCATGGTCTACTCTATCTCTGAGACCTTCCACTGTTTGACCATGGTCTACTCCATCTCTGAGCCACTCCACTGTTTGACCATGGTCTACTCCATCTCTGAGCCACTCCACTGTTTGACCATGGTCTACTCCATCTCTGAGCCCTCCACTGTTTGACCATGGTCTACTCCATCTCTGAGACCTTCCACTGTTTGACCATGGTCTACTCCATCTCTGAGACCTTCCACTGTTTGACCATGGTCTACTCCATCTCTGAGACCTTCCACTGTTTGACCATGGTCTACTCCATCTCTGAGCCACTCCACTGTTTGACCATGGTCTACTCCATCTCTGAGACCTTCCACTGTTTGACCATGGTCTACTCCATCTCTGAGCCACTCCACTGTTTGACCATGGTCTACTCCATCTCTGAGTCCTTCCACTGTTTGACCATGGTCTACTCCATCTCTGAGCCACTCCACTGTTTGACCATGGTCTACTCCATCTCTGAGACCTTCCACTGTTTGACCATGGTCTACTCCATCTCTGTGTCCTTCCACTGTTTGACCATGGTCTACTCCATCTCTGAGACCTTCCACTGTTTGACCATGGTCTACTCCATCTCTGAGACCTTCCACTGTTTGACCATGGTCTACTCCATGTAGACCCATCCAGTGCATCCAACCGTATTTGGTCCTTGCAGTTGTCCATGACAGATAACAAGAGGAGGACTGTGGATCCTCCCTGAAGGACTCTGTTCTGTATGGACCAGTTCCAGTTGGACCAGTATCTGACCAGTACCAGTTGGACCAGTATCTGACCAGTTTGGCCAATACCAGTTGGACCAGTATCTTACCAGTTGGACCAGTACCAGTTGGACCAGTATCTGACCAGTACCAGTTGGACCAGTACCAGTTGGACCAGTACCAGACCATTTAGAACGGTACCATTTGAACCAGTACCAGTTGGACCAGTACCAGTTGGACCAGTACCAGACAATTTAGACCGGTACCATTTGAACCAGTACCAGTTGTGGTCAGAAGGCTTTGGACCATCCCATGCGGTCCAGCCTGCTCCAGCCAAGTCCTCAGTCCATCTGAGCTGCATCTCTTCCACAGACACCCAGCGATCCCCATCCCGGTCCCTCTCCCGGTCACCAGTCACGTATTCTGATCCTGACCTTCGCCATCTCCCCCTGCGTGCGGTTAGCGGGGGTTTAGCGGGGGTCAGTGTGGGTCAGCGGGGTCAGCAAGGTCATTGGTTAGCAGTGGTCAGTGGTTAGCAGTGGTCAGTGGTTAGCAGTGGTCAGTGGTTAGCAGTGGTCAGCGGTTAGCGGGGTCAGTGGTTAGCGGGGGTCAGTGGTTAGCAGGGGGTCAGTGGTTAGCAGTGGTCAGTGGTTAGCAGTGGTCAGTGGTTAGCAGGGGTCAGCGGTTAGCAGGGGTCAGCGGTTAGCGGGGGTCAGTAGTTAGCGGGGGTCAGTGGTTAGCAGGGGTCAGTGGTTGGCAGTGGTCAGCGGTTAGCAGTGGTCAGCGGTTAGTGGTTGGCAGTGATCAGCGGTTAGCAGTGATCAGTGGTTAGCAGGGGGTCAGTGATCAGTGGTTAGCAGTGGGTCAGTGATCAGTGGTTAGCAGTGGTGGGTCAGTGATCAGTGGTTAGTGGGGGCAGTGGTCAGTGGTTAGCAGTGGTCAGTGGTCAGTGGTTAGCAGGGGTCAGTGGTCAGTGGTTAGCAGTGGGTCAGTGGTCAGTGGTTAGCAGTGGTCAGTGGTCAGTGGTTAGCAGTGGGTCAGTGGTCAGTGGTTAGCAGTGGTCAGTGGTCAGTGGTTAGCAGTGGTGGGTCAGTGTGGTCAGTGGTTAGCAGTGGTCAGTGGGTCAGTGATCAGTGGTTAGCAGTGATCAGTGGTTAGTGGGGGTCAGTGGTTGGGGGTCAGTGGTTCAGTGGGGTTAGTGGTTAGCAGTGGTCAGTGGTTAGCAGTGGTCAGCGGTTAGCGGTGATCAGTGGTTAGCAGTGATCAGTGGTTAGTGGGGGTCAGTGGGGTGGGGGTGGTTAGCGGTGGTCAGCGGTTAGTGGTTAGCAGTGGTCAGTGGTTAGCAGTGGTCAGCGGTTAGCAGTGATCAGTGGTTAGTGGGGGTCAGTGGTTAGTGGGGGTCAGTGGTTAGCGGTGGTCAGCGGTTAGTGGGGGTCAGTGGTTAGTGGGGGTCAGTGGTCAGTGGTTAGCAGTGGTCAGTGGTTAGCAGTGGTCAGCGGTTAGCGGTGATCAGTGGTTAGTGGGGGTCAGTGGTTAGTGGGGGTCAGTGGTTAGTGGGGGTCAGTGGTTAGTGGTTAGCAGTGGTCAGTGGTTAGCAGGGGGTCAGTGGTTAGCGGTGGTCAGTGGTTAGCAGGGGGTCAGTGATTAGCGGTGGTCAGCGGGGGCCAGTGGTTAGTGGGGGTCAGTGGTTAGCGGTGGTTAGCGGTGGTCGTTAGTGGGGGTCAGTGGTTAGCGGTGGTCAGCGGTTAGTGGGGGTCAGTGGTTAGGTGGTCAGTGGTTAGCAGTGGTCAGTGGTTAGCAGTGGTCAGCGGTTAGCGGTGATCAGTGGGTCAGTGGTTAGTGGGGGTCAGTGGTTAATGGTTAGCAGGGGTCAGTGGTTAGCAGGGGTCAGTGGTTAGCAGGGGTCAGTGGTTAGCAGGGGTCAGTGGTCAGTGGTTAGCAGTGGTCAGTGGTTAGCGGGGGCCAGCGGCGGGGGCTCCCAGTCAGGCTGGTAGAAGTGGATGTTGAAGGTTCGAGCCCAGCTGGTGAAGACCCTCTTCTCCGTGATAAAGCGGTGATGGCTGCCCCTGCGGTCCCGCTCATGGCTGATGTACATGGCACACTCCTCTGGACCGAGGGGCTCGTAGTAGTGGTAGGGGGAGGGGGAGGATGGGGGCCGGGGCTCTCTAGGAGGGGCAACAGGAACACAGGATAGATTATTAGAGAGAGAGAGAGAGAGAGAGAGAGACAGAGAGAGAGAGAGAGAGACAGAGACAGAGACAGAGAGAGAGAGAGAGAGAGAGAGAGACAGAGACAGAGAAAGAGAGAAAGAGAGAGAGAGATCAGTTCTCACCTGCAGTGGTCTGGAGCCACCATGCCATAGACATTGATCCGGTCACACAGCTCCAGAGCTATGGTCATAGTGAACCAACCAGTACTCAACCACGAGTTAGAGATACGCCTGGAGGAGGGGGAGGGAGAGAGGGAAAAGGGGGGGTAGAGAGAGAGAGGGGAGACAGGGAGGAGGTGGAGGTGGAATGAGGTTATGGAAGATTGTCTGGCATAGGTAATCAGTAACTCCCATGTCCATGTAAACTCATCCACTCATCCATCTCTCTCTCTCTCAATTAAATTTAAATGCCGTTATTGGCATAGGAAACAAATATTTAAATGACCAAAGCAATTGAAATAGATAATAAAGAAAAGTGAAATAAACAACAACAAAAAAATGTGTGGTAACCATCTCTGCAGCACTCCACCAATCAGGCCTTTATGGTAAAGAGGCCAGATGGAAGCCACTCCTCAGTAAACAGAACATGACAGCCTGCTGGGAGTTTGCCTAAAGGCACCTAAAGGACTCTCAGACCACGAGGAACAAGATTCACTGGTCTGGTGAAACCAAGATTGAACCTGTCCCGTCTACAGGAAACCTGTGGCTTTAGATAGATGTACTTAAGACCCTATTGAAGAAATACTCCATGAAGAAATCTGCTGGCCGGTAAATGGAAGGGTTTTCAGCGGTTGAATTACATTTATTCCAGGGAACCACGTCTGAGAAGTGTGTAAGAGAGGCAGGAAGGACGTACATTTCCTAAGACTGAATCGGGCGCTAAATCCTCTCCAAAGGGATATTCCTGGTGGTGTCTGAAGGGAGCCTGGTGTCATCAGGACTTGTGTCCCCAATGGCCCCTATTCCCTATTTAGTGTGTTACATTTGACTGGAGACCTATGAGCCCTGGTCAAATGTAGTGCACTATGTAGGGAATAGGGTGCACTATGTAGGGAATAGGGTGCACTATGTAGGGAATAGGGTGCACTATGTAGGGAATAGGGTGCACTATGTAGGGAATAGGGTGCACTATGTAGGGAATAGGGTGCACCATGTAGGGAATAGGGTGCACTATGTAGGGAATAGGGTGCACTATGTAGGGAATAGGGTGCACTATGTAGGGAATAGGGTGCACTATGTAGGGAATAGGGTGCACTATGTAGGGAATAGGGTGCACTATATAGGGAATAGGGTGCACTATGTAGGGAATAGGGTGCCTATGTAGGGAAAAGGGTCACTATGCAGCAGAATAGGGTGCACTATGTCAGAAAGGAATAGGTTGCACTATGAGGGAATACAAAGCACTATTCATGCTTTTTGTTTTGTTCTATGTATCAATAGGGTGCACTTCAGAATAGGGTGCACTATGAACGAGGAATAGATGCACTATACTTCAACCATGCTGGTCATTTATGAACATTTGAACATCTTGGCCACGTTCTGTTATAATCTCCAAGCACAGCCAGAGAGCAGGCTGCCACCGGACAACTGTCTGATCTAATTCTCTCTTTCTTTCTCTCTGTGAGCAAGGCAGGAGCCCTAGGACCGTGCCCCAGGACTACCTGACATGATGGCTCCTTGCTGTCCCCAGTCCACCTGACTGTGCTGCTGCTCACCAGTTTCAACTGTTCTGCCTTATTATTATGCAGAGCAACAAATCAGACCATTGGCCCTGCCTTTGTTTTTACACTGCTGCAATGCTGGTCATTTATGAACATTTGAACATCTTGGTCATGTTCTGTTATAATCTCTACCCGGCACAGCCAGAAGAGGACTGGCCACCCCACATAGACCCCCGGTTCCTCTCTAGGTTTCTTCCTCCACATTGAGGTTTTGGCCTTTCTAGGGAGTTTTTCCTAGCCACCGTGCTTTTACACCTGCATTGTTTGCTGTTTGGGGTTTTAGGCTGGGTTTCTGTACAGCATTTTGAGATATCAGCTGATGTACGAAGGGCTATATAAATACATTTGATTTGATTTGATTTGATCGTGGACTATATTAATATCAATGGGGCTGTAGTGGAGCGGGTCGAGAGTTTCAAGTTCCTTGGTGTCCACATCACCAACGATCTATCATGGTCCAAACACACAGACAGTTGTGAAGAGGGCACGACAACACATTTACCCCCTCCGGAAACTGAAAATATTTAGCCAAGTCCAGGTCCAAAAGGCTTCTTAACAGCTTCTACCCCCCAAGCCATCAGACTGCAGAGCAACAAATGGCCACCGGACTATTGACATTGGCCCTGCCTTTGTTTTTACACTGCTGCAACTCTCTGTTCATTATCTCTGCAGTCACTTTACAAATCACCTGGACTAACCTGTACCCCCGCACACTGACTAGGTACCGGGACCCCCTGTATATAGCCTCCACATTGACTCTGTAACGGTACCCACTATATATAGCCTCTACCGTAACACCTTGTATATAGCCTCCACATTGACTCTGTACCGTAATACCCTGTATATAGCCTCCTCATTGACTCTGTACCGTAATACCCTGTATATAGCCTCCACATTGACTCTGTACCATAATACCCTGTATATAGCCTCCACATTGACTCTGTACCGTAACTCCCTGTATATAGCCTCCACATTGACTCTGTACCGTAATACCCTGTATATAGCCTCCACATTGACTCTGTACCGTAATACCCTGTATATAGCCTCCACATTGACTCTGTACCGTAATACCCTGTATATAGCCTCCACATTGACTTTGTACCGTAATACCCTGTATATAGCCTCCACATTGACTCTGTACCGTAATACCCTGTATATAGCCTCCACATTGACTCTGTACCGTAACTCCCTGTATATAGCCTCCACATTGACTATGTACTGTAATACCCTGTATATAGCCTCATAATTTTTAATGTACATTTACTTTTTGATTTATTCAATTTTTTTCTTTTAGTTTATTTAGTAAATATATTAGTAACTCAATTTCTTAAACTGCATTGTTGGTTAAGGGCTTGTAAGTAAGCATTTCACGGTAAGGTCCACTACACCTGTTGAATTCAGCACATGTGACAAATACAATTTGATTTGATTCAATTTTTTTATATTTGAGATTAAGTTCTTTCTTCTAAATTAATCATATAAGCTATTTGAAGGGAAGAAAAAACCTAAATGTTGCCAATACTGATCACGACTTCTAATGTAACTTTTGTAATGTTTTCCGTTCTTTAAAGGAAGCAGTTGACTTATTTATTCAAACTTACTTTGGGAGATAACGCAAGTCTTTTAAGTATCATTCGTGGTTCATCTCAGACTCCGAGCCACTTCTGTTCCACTCATCGTTTGTTAAAGTACTCCAGCTTGCACGTGAAACTCACCTGTCCTTGCCCGTCTCCCTCTTGAAGAGTTCGTCAAACTGCAGCATCTTCTGCCTGGAGATCATGTAGACCTTTAGTTTGGGCAGCACCTGGTTCATCAACCTCAGGTTGTTGTAGACCAGACCCTTCCCATCTCGCCTCATGTAATTACTGGGCCCCCAGAAGATAAACACTGTGTCCTGGAGGGAGGAGAATGTAATGTTACTACTGATAAACACTGTGTCCTGGAGGGAGGAGAATGTAATGTTACTACTGATAAACACTGTGTCCTGGAGGGAGGAGAATGTAATGTAATGTTACTACTGATAAACACTGTGTCCTGGAGGGAGGAGAATGTAATGTTACTACTGATAAACACTGTGTCCTGGAGGGAGGAGAATGTAATGTTACTACTGATAAACACTGTGTCCTGGAGGGAGGAGAATGTAATGTTACTACTGATAAACACTGTGTCCTGGAGGGAGGAGAATGTAATGTTACTACTGATAAACACTGTGTCCTGGAGGGAGGAGAATGTAATGTAATGTTACTACTGATAAACACTGTGTCCTGGAGGGAGGAGAATGTAATGTTACTACTGATAAACACTGTGTCCTGGAGGGAGGAGAATGTAATGTTACTACTGATAAACACTGTGTCCTGGAGGGAGGAGAATGTAATGTTACTACTGATAAACACTGTGTCCTGGAGGGAGGAGAATGTAATGTAATGTTACTACTGATAAACACTGTGTCCTGGAGGGAGGAGAATGTAATGTTACTACTGATAAACACTGTGTCCTGGAGGGAGGAGAATGTAATGTTACTACTGATAAACACTGTGTCCTAGAGGGAGGAGAATGTAATGTTACTACTGATAAACACTGTGTCCTGGAGGGAGGAGAATGTAATGTTACTACTGATAAACACTGTGTCCTGGAGGGAGGAGAATGTAATGTTACTACTGATAAACACTGTGTCCTGGAGGGAGGAGAATGTAATGTTACTACTGATAAACACTGTGTCCTGGAGGGAGGAGAATGTAATGTTACTACTGATAAACACTGTGTCCTGGAGGGAGGAGAATGTAATGTTACTACTGATAAACACTGTGTCCTGGAGGGAGGAGAATGTAATGTTACTACTGATAAACACTGTGTCCTGGAGGGAGGAGAATGTAATGTTACTACTGATAAACACTGTGTCCTGGAGGGAGGAGAATGTAATGTAATGTTACTACTGATAAACACTGTGTCCTGGAGGGAGGAGAATGTAATGTTACTACTGATAAACACTGTGTCCTGGAGGGAGGAGAATGTAATGTTACTACTGATAAACACTGTGTCCTGGAGGGAGGAGAATGTAATGTAATGTTACTACTGATAAACACTGTGTCCTGGAGGGAGGAGAATGTAATGTTACTACTGATAAACACTGTGTCCTGGAGGGAGGAGAATGTAATGTAATGTTACTACTGATAAACACTGTGTCCTGGAGGGAGGAGAATGTAATGTTACTACTGATAAACACTGTGTCCTGGAGGGAGGAGAAGAATGTAATGTTACTACTGATAAACACTGTGTCCTGGAGGGAGGAGAATGTAATGTTACTACTGATAAACACTGTGTCCTGGAGGGAGGAGAATGTAATGTTACTACTGATAAACACTGTGTCCTGGAGGGAGGAGAATGTAATGTAATGTTACTACTGATAAACACTGTGTCCTGGAGGGAGGAGAATGTAATGTTACTACTGATAAACACTGTGTCCTGGAGGGAGGAGAATGTAATGTTACTACTGATAAACACTGTGTCCTGGAGGGAGGAGAATGTAATGTAATGTTACTACTGATAAACACTGTGTCCTGGAGGGAGGAGAATGTAATGTTACTACTGATAAACACTGTGTCCTGGAGGGAGGAGAATGTAATGTTACTACTGATAAACACTGTGTCCTGGAGGGAGGAGAATGTAATGTTACTACTGATAAACACTGTGTCCTGGAGGGAGGAGAATGTAATGTTACTACTGATAAACACTGTGTCCTGGAGGGAGGAGAATGTAATGTTACTACTGATAAACACTGTGTCCTGGAGGAGGAGAATGTAATGTTACTACTGATAAACACTGTGTCCTGGAGGGAGGAGAATGTAATGTTACTACTGATAAACACTGTGTCCTGGAGGGAGGAGAATGTAATGTTACTACTGATAAACACTGTGTCCTGGAGGGAGGAGAATGTAATGTTACTACTGATAAACACTGTGTCCTGGAGGGAGGAGAATGTAATGTTACTACTGATAAACACTGTGTCCTGGAGGGAGGAGAATGTAATGTAATGTTACTACTGATAAACACTGTGTCCTGGAGGGAGGAGAATGTAATGTTACTACTGATAAACACTGTGTCCTGGAGGGAGGAGAATGTAATGTTACTACTGATAAACACTGTGTCCTGGAGGGAGGAGAATGTAATGTTACTACTGATAAACACTGTGTCCTGGAGGGAGGAGAATGTAATGTAATGTTACTACTGATAAACACTGTGTCCTGGAGGGAGGAGAATGTAATGTTACTACTGATAAACACTGTGTCCTGGAGGGAGGAGAATGTAATGTTACTACTGATAAACACTGTGTCCTGGAGGGAGGAGAATGTAATGTTACTACTGATAAACACTGTGTCCTGGAGGGAGGAGAATGTAATGTTACTACTGATAAACACTGTGTCCTGGAGGGAGGAGAATGTAATGTTACTACTGATAAACACTGTGTCCTGGAGGGAGGAGAATGTAATGTTACTACTGATAAACACTGTGTCCTGGAGGGAGGAGAATGTAATGTTACTACTGATAAACACTGTGTCCTGGAGGGAGGAGAATGTAATGTTACTACTGATAAACACTGTGTCCTGGAGGGAGGAGAATGTAATGTTACTACTGATAAACACTGTGTCCTGGAGGGAGGAGAATGTAATGTAATGTTACTACTGATAAACACTGTGTCCTGGAGGGAGGAGAATGTAATGTTACTACTGATAAACACTGTGTCCTGGAGGGAGGAGAATGTAATGTAATGTTACTACTGATAAACACTGTGTCCTGGAGGGAGGAGAATGTAATGTTACTACTGATAAACACTGTGTCCTGGAGGGAGGAGAATGTAATGTTACTACTGATAAACACTGTGTCCTGGAGGGAGGAGAATGTAATGTTATTACTGATAAACACTGTGTCCTGGAGGGAGGAGAATGTAATGTTACTACTGATACTGTGCTTTGGCAAAGTGGGTGGGGTTATATCCTTCCTGTTTGGCCCTGTCCGGGGGTGTCCTCGGATGGGGCCACAGTCTCCTGACCCCTCCTGTCTCAGCCTCCAGTATTTATGCTGCAGTAGTTTATGTGTCGGGGGGCTAGGGTCAGTTTGTTATAAGTACTTCTCCTGTCCTGGGTGTCCTGTGTGAATCTAATGTTACTACTAATTCTCTCCTTCTCTCTGTGTCCTCGGAGGACCTGAGCCCTAGGACCATGCCCCAGGACTACCTGACATGATGAATGTCCCCAGTCCACCTGGCCATGCTGCTGCTCCAGTTTCACACTGGCCTGGGCCCTAGGACCATGTCCCAGGACTACCTGACATGAGGACTCCTTGCTGTAAGTCCACCTGGCCATGTCCTGCTCCAGTTTCAACTGTTCTGCCTTACTATTATTCAACCATGCTGGGTCATTTATGAACATTTGAACATCTTGGCCACGTTCTGTTATAATCTCCACTGCATAGCCTGGAGGACTGGCCACCCCAGATATGTAATTCTCTCTTTCTTTTCTCTCTCTCTCGGAGGACCTGAGCCCTAGGACAGTGCCCCAGGACTACCTGACATGATGGCTCCTTGCTGTCCCCATTCCACCTGACTGCTGCTGCTCCAGTTTCAACTGTTCTGCCTTATTATTATTCGACCATGCTGGTCATTTATGAACATTTGAACATCTTGGTCATGTTCTGTTATAATCTCTGGCACAGCCAGAAGAGGACTGGCCACCCCACATAGCCCGGTTCCTCTCTAGGTTTCTTCCTAGGTTTTGGCCTTTCTAGGGAGTTTTTCCTAGCCACCGTGCTTTTACACCTGCATTGTTTGCTGTTTGGGGTTTTAGGCTGGGTTTCTGTACAGCACTTTGAGATATCAGCTGATGTATGAAGGGCTATATAAATAAATTTGATTTGATTTGATTTGATTTGATTTGATAAACACTGTGTCCTGGAGGGAGGAGAATGTAATGTTACTACTGATAAACACTGTGTCCTGGAGGGAGGAGAATGTAATGTAATGTTACTACTGATAAACACTGTGTCCTGGAGGGAGGAGAATGTAATGTAATGTTACTACTGATAAACACTGTGTCCTGGAGGGAGGAGAATGTAATGTAATGTTACTACTGATAAACACTGTGTCCTGGAGGGAAGATAATGTAATGCGCTATTTTGTTGACTTTTTTCACATTGTTTGTAACTCATTTTCTACATAATGTTGCTGCTGCTACTGTTTCTTACGACCGATAAAGAGCTTCTGGACATCAGAACAGTGATAACTCATCTCGAACTTGACGAAGATTTTATCTTTAATGATTCCGATGCGAAGGATATACTGCTTTGTTGAGACAAGGCCCAAATCCCCGTCATCAGTGGGAAGAAAAGAAGGAGAAAAAGAGGGAGCAGGGCAGGGTGTAAGAATTCGATGACAAGTAGGTAAACCACCACTACCTTTTGTATTATTGGCCAATAATTGGGGGTAAAATCTGGATGATCTACTATTAAGAATTTCCTACCAACGGGACATTAAAAACTGTAATATCTTATGTTTCACCGAGACGTGGATGAACGACGACATGGATAATATAGAGCTGGCTGGCTTCTCCGTGTATCGGCAGGACAGAGCAGCTACGTCTGGTAAGATGAGGGGCGAGGGTCTGTGTCTATTTGTCAATAACAGCTGGTGCGCGATGTCTAATATTAAAGTGTCAAGGTTCGGCTCGCCTGAGGTAGAGTACCTCATGATAAGCTGTAGACCACACTGAGAGAGTTCTGATCTGTATTATTCGTAGCCATCTATTTACCACCAAACCAATGCTGGCACGAAGAGCGCACTCAACCAACTCTATAAGGCCATCAGCAAACAATAAAATGCTCATCCAGAAGCTGCGCTCCTAGTGGCCGGGGACTTAAATGCAGGCAAACTTAAATCCATTTTATCTCATTTCTACCAGCATGTTAAATGTGCAACCAGAGAGAAAAAAATCTCGAGACCACCTTTACTCCACACAGAGACGCATACAATGCTCTCCCTCGATTTAGTAAATCTAAACATGATTCTATCCTCCTGATTCCTGCTTACAAGCAAAAACTAAAGCAGGAAGTACCAGTGACTCACTCAATATGGAAGTGGTCAGATGACGCGGATGCTACAGGATTGATTTGCTAGAACAGACTGGAATATGTTCCGGGATTCATCCAATGGCATTGAAGAGTACACCACCTCAGTCAACAGCTTCATCAATACGTGCATCAACGAAGTCATCCCAACAGTCCCCAGTCGGTAACACTGTGAAAGCATTATTGAAAACACTTATGCAGGGATTCAATCATAGGTTTCTTTGTCGACAAGCGCACTGCACTATTGACCTTTTAGAGGGAATTTTATTGAATGTTTTTTGGGTTGCAAGTAAAACACGCATCAACGACAGTCCTATATTGTCCCCAGTAGATAACACTGTGACCTATATTGTCCCCAGTAGATAACACTGTGACCTATATTGTCCCCAGTAGATAACACTGTGACCTATATTGTCCCCAGTAGATAACACTGTGACCTATATTGTCCCCAGTAGATAACACTGTGACCTATATTGTCCCCAGTAGATAACACTGTGACCTATATTGTCCCCAGTAGATAACACTGTGACCTATATTGTACCCAGTAGATAACACTGTGACCTATATTGTCCCCAGTAGATAACACTGTGACCTATATTGTCCCCAGTAGATAACACTGTGACCTATATTGTCCCCAGTAGATAACACTGTGACCTATATTGTCCCCAGTAGATAACACTGTGACCTATATTGTCCCCAGTAGATAACACTGTGACCTATATTGTCCCCAGTAGATAACACTGTGACCTATATTGTCCCCAGTAGATAACACTGTGACCTATATTGTCCCCAGTAGATAACACTGTGACCTATATTGTCCCCAGTAGATAACACTGTGACCTATATTGTCCCCAGTAGATAACACTGTGACCTATATTGTCCCCAGTAGTACAACATTCATCAACAACATGCAGAAAGAAGTACTGGAAGTATATCAGATCAGGACGCAGAGAGGAGAGGCTGAGTAGAGAGGAGAGGCTGTCTAGTTCGGAGTCGAGATTGTTGCTGTTCAACCAAACCGTTTACACAAGATGCACGTTTGAAATCCCAGAGAATCATCTAACCTGGGATGTGTTGAGCAGTTCGTGGCGGTTCCGTAGGACCCTCTGCATGCTGGAGTGAGCGATGACGCGTAGCGAGGTGCGGCGCCCGACGTCTCGCCCGTACCCCAGCGCCGTGGGGGCGTCGTTCATACGGATGACACACTCCGCCCGGTCGATCTCCTCACCGCGACCACCACCCATCAGGTGACCAGAGCTGGTGACCAACGCACAGCTATGGCAGTGCATTCTCAGAGGCTGGGCGAGAGAGGGATGTTTTGGTATTTTAGTAGAGAGAGGGAGGAAGAGGGGGAGGATGAGGGAGAGGGGGATGTTTTGTTATTTTAGTAGAGAGAGGGAGGAAGGGGGAGAGGACGAGGGAGAGAGGGATGTTTTGGTATTTTAGTAGATGAAGGGGGAGAGGATGAGGGAGAGGGGGATGTTTTGTTATTTTAGTAGAGAGAGGGAGGAAGGGGGAGAGGACGAGGGAGAGGGGGATGTTTTGGTATTTTAGTAGAGAGAGGGAGGAAGGGGGAGAGGACGAGGGAGAGAGGGATGTTTTGGTATTTTAGTAGAGAGAGGGAGGAAGGGGGAGAGGACGAGGGAGAGAGGGATGTTTTGTTATTTTAGTAGATGAAGGGGGAGAGGATGAGGGAGAGGGGGATGTTTTGTTATTTTAGTAGAGAGAGGGAGGAAGGGGGAGAGGACGAGGGAGAGGGGGATGTTTTGGTATTTTAGTAGAGAGAGGGAGGAAGGGGGAGAGGACGAGGGAGAGAGGGATGTTTTGGTATTTTAGTAGAGAGAGGGAGGAAGGGGGAGAGGACAAGGGAGAGGGGGATGTTTTGGTATTTTAGTAGAGAGAGGGAGGAAGGGGGAGAGGACGAGGGAGAGAGGGATGTTTTGTTATTTTAGTAGATGAAGGGGGAGAGGATGAGGGAGAGGGGGATGTTTTGTTATTTTAGTAGAGAGAGGGAGGAAGGGGGAGAGGACGAGGGAGAGAGGGATGTTTTGGTATTTTAGTAGAGAGAGGGAGGAAGGGGAGAGGACGAGGGAGAGGACGAGGGAGAGAGGGATGTTTTGGTATTTTAGTAGAGAGAGGGAGGAAGGGGGAGAGGACAAGGGAGAGGGGGATGTTTTGGTATTTTAGTAGAGAGAGGGAGGAAGGGGGAGAGGACGAGGGAGAGAGGGATGTTTTGGTATTTTAGTAGAGAGAGGGAGGAAGGGGGAGAGGATGAGGGAGAGGGGGATGTTTTGGTATTTTAGTAGAGAGAGGGAGGAAGGGGGGAGGATGAGGGAGAGAGGGATGTTTTGTTATTTTAGTAGAGAGAGGGAGGAAGGGGGAGAGGACGAGGGAGAGGGGGATGTTTTGGTATTTTAGTAGAGAGAGGGAGGAAGGGGGAGAGGATGAGGGAGAGAGGGATGTTTTGGTATTTTAGTAGAGGAAGGGGGAGAGGATGAGGGAGAGGGGGATGTTTTGGTATTTTAGTAGAGAGAGGGAGGAAGGGGGAGAGGACGAGGGAGAGAGCGATGTTTTGGTATTTTAGTAGAGAGAGGGAGGAAGGGGAGAGGATGAGGGAGAGGGTGATGTTTTGGTATTTTAGTAGAGAGAGGGAGGAAGGGGGGGAGGACGAGGGAGAGAGGGATGTTTTGTTATTTTAGTAGAGAGAGGGAGGAAGGGGGAGAGGACGAGGGAGAGGACCAGAGAGGAGAGGACCAGAGGGAGAGGACCAGAGAGGAGAGGACCAGAGGGAGAGGACCAGAGAGGAGAGGACCAGAGGGAGAGGACCAGAGGGAGAGGACCAGAGAGGAGAGGACCAGAGGGAGAGGACCAGAGAGGAGAGGACCAGAGGGAGAGGACCAGAGGGAGAGGACCAGAGAGGAGAGGACCAGAGGGAGAGGTCTAGAGAGGAGAGCGCCAGAGGGAGAGGACCAGAGGGAGAGGACCAGAGAGGAGAGGACCAGAGGGAGAGGACCAGAGGGAGAGGACCAGATAGGAGAGGACCAGAGGGAGAGGACCAGAGAGGAGAGGACCAGAGGGAGAGGACCAGAGGGAGAGGACCAGAGAGGAGAGGACCAGAGGGAGAGGTCTAGAGAGGAGAGCGCCAGAGGGAGAGGACCAGAGGAAGAGGACCAGAGGTGGACTCCAATCAAGTTGTAAAAACATCTCAAGGATGATCAATGGAAACAGGATACACCTGAGCTCCATTTAGAGTCTCATAGCAAAAGGACTGAGTACTTATGTAAATAAGATATTTCAGTTTTTTAAAATTTGCAATAAATGTGCAAACATTTCTAAAGAACAGTTTTTTGCGTTTGTCATTATGGGGTATTGTGTGTAAATTGATGAGAAAAAAACGATTTAATCAATTTTAGAATGAGGCTGAAACGTAACAAAATGTGGAACAATGTCAAGGGCTCTGAATACTTCCTGAATGCTCTGTATGGTTTCTTCATGTAAACTCCTGGCATTATAGAAGGCTGGTCTTTGACTTAGTCATATGGCTAAAGAGAGAGTGTGTGGTGTGCACATGTGTGTGTGTTGTGTGTGTGTTGTGTGTGTGTTGTGTGTGTGTTGTGTGTGTGTGTGTTGTGTGTGTGTGTGTTGTGTGTGTGTGTGTTGTGTGTGTGTGTGTGTTGTGTGTGTGTGTGTTGTGTGTGTGTGTGTTGTGTGTGTGTGTGTTGTGTGTGTGTTGTGTGTGTGTTGTGTGTGTGTTGTGTGTGTGTTGTGTGTGTGTGTTGTGTGTGTGTGTGCATCCATATGTGTCCAGGTTTGGAGGGCAGTAGCCTTCCTTTCGGAAGTTTTCGATTTCCGGTCTGTGTGCGTGCGTGTGATCGCCCCAAGACAGGACAAACAAACTCCGTTCTTTAAATCAATGATATGCAAACCAAGTGTAGGAACACTGAAATCGCTCCTTGGCAACAATATGATAATGACTCATATTCTAATGAGCATGACAATAACGAAGCCTGATGTAGCCATGTGGGGCCCCTGGTCAGTTATGATGTATCAGTGTGGGGCCCCTGGCCAGTTATGATGTATCAGTGTGGGGCCCCTGGTCAGTTATGATGTAGCCATGTGGGGCCCCTGGTCAGTTATGATGTAGCAGTGTGGGGCCCCTGGCTAGTTATGATGTATCAGTGTGGGGCCCCTGGCCAGTTATGATGTATCAGTGTGGGGCCCCTGGTCAGTTATGATGTAGCCATGTGGGGCCCCTGGTCAGTTATGATGTATCAGTGTGGTGCCCCTGGTCAGTTATGATGTATCAGTGTGGGGCCCCTGGTCAGTTATGATGTAGCAGTGTGGGGCCCCTGGTCAGTTATGATGTATCAGTGTGGGGCCCCTGGTCAGTTATGATGTAGCAGTGTGGGGCCCCTGGTCAGTTATGATGTATCAGTGTGGGGCTCCTGGTCAGTTATGATGTAGCAGTGTGGGGCCCCTGGTCAGTTATGATGTATCAGTGTGGGGCCCCTGGTCAGTTATGATGTATCAGTGTGGGGCCCCTGGTCAGTTATGGTGTAGCTGTGTGGGGCCCCTGGTCAGTTATGATGTAGCAGTGTGGGGCCCCTGGTCAGTTATGATGTAGCAGTGTGGGGCCCCTGGTCAGTTATGATGTAGCAGTGTGGGGCCCCTGGCTAGTTATGGTGTAGCAGTGTGGGGCCCCTGGCCAGTTATGGTGTAGCAGTGTGGGGCCCCTGGCCAGTTATGGTGTAGCAGTGTGGGGCCCCTGGCCAGTTATGGTGTAGCCGTGTTGGGGCCCGTGGACAGTTATGGTGTAGCCGTGTGGGGCCCCTGGTCAGTTATGATGTATCAGTGTGGGGCTCCTGGCCAGTTATGATGTATCAGTGTGGGGCCCCTGGTCAGTTATGATGTATCAGTGTGGTGCCCCTGGTCAGTTATGATGTATCAGTGTGGGGCCCCTGGTCAGTTATGATGTAGCAGTGTGGGGCTCCTGGTCAGTTATGATGTATCAGTGTGGGGCTCCTGGTCATTTATGATGTAGCAGTGTGGGGCCCCTGGTCAGTTATGATGTATCAGTGTGGGGCCCCTGGTGTTATGAAGCAGTGTGGGGCCCTGGTCAGTTATGATGTATCAGTGTGGGGCTCCTGGTCAGTTATGATGTAGCAGTGTGGGGCCCCTGGTCAGTTATGATGTATCAGTGTGGGGCCCCTGGTCAGTTATGATGTATCAGTGTGGGGCCCCTGGTCAGTTATGGTGTAGCAGTGTGGGGTCCCTGGCCAGTTATGGTGTAGCAGTGTGGGGCCCCTGGTCAGTTATGATGTATCAGTGTGGGGCTCCTGGTCAGTTATGATGTAGCAGTGTGGGGCCCCTGGTCAGTTATGATGTATCAGTGTGGGGCCCCTGGTCAGTTATGATGTATCAGTGTGGGGCCCCTGGTCAGTTATGGTGTAGCAGTGTGGGGTCCCTGGCCAGTTATGGTGTAGCTGTGTGGGGCCCCTGGTCAGTTATGATGTAGCAGTGTGGGGCCCCTGGTCAGTTATGATGTAGCAGTGTGGGGCCCCTGGTCAGTTATGATGTAGCAGTGTGGGGCCCCTGACTAGTTATGGTGTAGCAGTGTGGGGCCCCTGGCCAGTTATGGTGTAGCCGTGTTGGGGCCCTGTGATATTAATGGTATGATGTAGTACTGTGAACCTCCCATAGTCTGTTCTGGACTTGGGGACTGTGAAGAGACCTCTGGTGGCATGTCTTGTGGGGTAGGCATGGGTGTCCGAGCTGTGTGCTAGTATTTTAAACAGACAGCTCGGTACATTCAGCTTGTAATGATGAAATCAATCTCTCTTCCACTTTGAGCCAGGAGAGATTGACATGCATGTCATTAATGTTACTATGTGTACATCCAAGGGCCAGCCGTGCTGCCCTGTTCTGAGCCAACTGCAATTTTACCAAGTGCCTCTTTGTGGCACCTGACCACACGACTGAACAGTAGTCCAGGTGTGACTAAACTAGGGCCTGTAGGACCTGCCTTGTTCATAGTGTTGTTAAGAAGGTGAGAAACTAGGGCCTGTAGGACCTGCCTTGTTGATAGTGTTGTTAAGAAGATAGAAACTAGGGCCTGTAGGACCTGCCTTGTTAATAGTGTTGTTAAGAAGATAGAAACTAGAGCCTGTAGGACCTGCCTTGTTGATAGTGTTGTTAAGAAGGTAGAAACTAGGGCCTGTAGGACCTGCCTTTTTGATAGTGTTGTTAAGAAGGTAGAAACTAGGGCCTGTAGGACCTGCCTTGTTGATAGTGTTGTTAAGAAGATAGAAACTAGAGCCTGTAGGACCTGCCTTGTTGATAGTGCTGTTAAGAAGGTAGAAACTAGAGCCTGTAGGACCTGCCTTGTTGATAGTGTTGTTAAGAAGATAGAAACTAGGGCCTGTAGGACCTGCCTTGTTGATAGTGTTGTTAAGAAGATAGAAACTAGGGCCTGTAGGACCTGCCTTGTTGATAGTGTTGTTAAGAAGATAGAAACTAGAGCCTGTAGGACCTGCCTTGTTGATAGTGTTGTTAAGAAGGTAGAAACTAGAGCCTGTAGGACCTGCCTTGTTGATAGTGTTGTTAAGAAGATAGAAACTAGGGCCTGTAGGACCTGCCTTGTTGATAGTGTTGTTAAGAAGGTAGAAACTAGGGCCTGTAGGACCTGCCTTGTTGATAGTGTTGTTAAGAAGGTAGAAACTAGGGCCTGTAGGACCTGCCTTGTTGATAGTGTTGTTAAGAAGGCAGAGCAGCACTTTATTATAGACAGACTTCTCCCCATCTTAGCTACTGTTGTATCAATATGTTTTGACCAGGACAGTTTACAATCCAGGGTTACTCCAATCAGTTCAGTCACCTCAACTTGCTCAATTTCCACATTATTCATTACGAGACGTAGTTGAGGTTTAGGATTTAGTGAATGATTTGTCCGAAATACAATGCTTTTAGTTTTGGAAATATTTAGGACAAGCTTATTCCTTGCCACCCATTAACTAACTGCAGCTCTTTGTTAAGCCATTGTATACACCACTGTCTGATTATTTTATTTTGTTGTACTTTTTACCCTTCTTTCTCCCCAACTGGTAATTAGTGTCTCCTCTACAGACTCGGGAGAGGCGAAGGTCGAGAGCCATGTATCCTCCAATACACGACCCTGCCAAGCCACACTGTTTCTTGACACACGGCTTGCTTAACCTGGAAGCCAGCTGCCTCAGTGTGCCAGAGAGACACTGTCCAGCTGTCGACCCAAGTCAGCTTGCAGACTCCCGGCTGGCCAAACCCTCCCCTAACCCAGACGACGCTGGGCCAAACCCTCCCCTAACCCAGACTCCCGGCTGGCCAAACCCTCCCCTAACCCAGACTCCAGGCTGGCCAAACCCTCCCCTAACCCAGACGACGCTGGGCCAAACCCTCCCCTAACCCAGACGACGCTGGGCCAAACCCTCCCCTAACCCAGACAACGCTGGGCCAAACCCTCCCCTAACCCGGACGACGCTGGGCCAAACCCTCCCCTAACCCAGACGACGCTGGGCCAAACCCTCCCCTAACCCAGACGACGCTGGGCCAAACCCTCCCCTAACCCAGACTCCCGGCTGGCCAAACCCTCCCCAAACCCAGACGACGCTGGGCCAAACCCTCCCCTAACCCAGACGACGCTGGGCCAAACCCTCCCCTAACCCAGACGACTCTGGGCCAAACCCTCCCCTAACCCAGACTCCCGGCTGGCCAAACCCTCCCCTAACCCAGACGACGCTGGGCCAAACCCTCCCCTAACCCAGACTCCCGGCTGGCCAAACCCTCCCCTAACCCAGACTCCCGGCTGGCCAAACCCTCCCTAACCCAGACTCCCGGCTGGCCAAACCCTCCCCTAACCCAGACGACGCTGGGCCAAACCCTCCCCTAACCCAGACGACGCTGGGCCAATTGTGTGCCACCTCATGGGTCTCCCGGTCACAGCTGGCTGTGACACAGCCTGAGATCGAACCCGGGTGTGTAGTGACGCCTCAAACACTGCAATGCAGTGCCTTAGACTGCTGCGGCACTTGGGAGGCTCACCACTGTCTGATTCTAAAGGAGTATCTATGATTTATGAAGACCGCTCTGATTATCTCTGATTTATAAAGACAGCTCTGATCTTCTCTGATTTATAAAGACAGCTCTGATCTTCTCTGATTTATAAAGACAGCTCTGATCTTCTCTGATTTATAAAGACAGCTCTGATCTTCTCAGATTTATAAAGTCAGCTCTGATCTTCTCTGATTTATAAAGACAGCTCTGATCTTCTCTGATTTATAAAGACAGCTCTGATCTTCTCTGATTTATAAAGACAGCTCTGATCTTCTCTGATTTATAAAGACAGCTCTGATTTTCTCTGATTTATAAAGACAGCTCTGATCTTCTCTGATTTATAAAGACAGCTCTGATCTTCTCTGATTTATAAAGACAGCTCTGATCTTCTCTGATTTATAAAGACAGCTCTGATCTTCTCTGATTTATAAAGACAGCTCTGATCTTCTCTGATTTATAAAGACAGCTCTGATCCTCTCTGATTTATAAAGACAGCTCTGATCCTCTCTGATTTATAAAGACAGCTCTGATCTTCTCTGATTTATAAAGACAGCTCTGATCTTCTCTGATTTATAAAGACAGCTCTGATTTTCTCTGATTTATAAAGACAGCTCTGATCTTCTCTGATTTATAAAGACAGCTCTGATCCTCTCTGATTTATAAAGACAGCTCTGATCCTCTCTGATTTATAAAGACAGCTCTGATCTTCAGAGTGAGTGGCAAAAAAAGAAAGGACTTGACTTTCACTATTGAACAAAGAGCTTTAGCATGTGTGATTATGTGTGTGTGTGTATATGCTTGCATGTGTGTGTGGTACATATATGTGTATCAAACTGAGATAAGATTGACTGATCCAAGTTGTTTTGAAACAGGACTGCCCATGTAAAACAAAGACTTCCACTTTCTATTAACATCAGCATGTGATTATGTGTGTGTGTGTATATGCTTGCATGTGTGTGTGGTACATATATGTGTATCAAACTGAGATAAGATTGACTGATCCAAGTTGTTTTGAAACAGGACTGCCCATGTAAATCCATCTAACATCACCTCCATCTATCTAACATCACCTCCATCTAACTAACATCACCTCCATCTATCTAACATCACCTCCATCTATCTAACATCACCTCCATCTAACTAACATCACCTCCATCTACCTAACATCACCTCCATCTATCCAACATCACCTCCATCTAGCTAACATCACCTCCATCTATCTAACATCACCTCCATCTATCTAACATCACCTCCATCTATCTAACATCATCTAACATCACCTCCATCTACCTAACATCACCTCCATCTATCCAACATCACCTCCATCTAGCTAACATCACCTCCATCTACCTAACATCACCTATCTACCTAACATCACCTCCATCTATAACATCACCTCCATCTAACTAACATCACCTCCATCTATCTAACATCACCTCCATCTACCTAACATCACCTCCATCTACCTAACATCACCTCCATCTATCCAACATCACCTCCATCTAGCTAACATCACCTCCATCTATCTAACATCACCTCCATCTATCTAACATCACCTCCATCTAACTAACATAACCATCATATATCTAACATCACCTCCATCTATCTAACATCACCTCCATCTATCTAACATAACCATCATATATCTAACATCACCTCCATCTAACTAACATCATCTAAAATCACCTCCATCTATCTAACATCACCTCCATCTATCTAACATCACCACCATCTAACTAACATTATCTAACATCACCTCCATCTAACTAACATCACCTCCATCTATCTAACATCACCTCCATCTATCTAACATCACCTCCATCTATCTAACATCCATCTATCTAACATCACCTCCATCTAACTAACATCACCTCCATCTAACTAACATCACCTCCATCTATCTAACATCACCTCCATCTAACTAACATCACCTCCATCTATCTAACATCACCTCCATCTATCTAACATCACCTCCATCTATCTAACATCACCTCCATCTATCTAACATCACCTCCATCTAACTAACATCATCTAAAATCACCTCCATCTATCTAACATCACCTCCATCTAACTAACATCACCTCCATCTATGTAACATCAACATCATCTAACATCACCTCCATCTATCTAACATCACCTCCATCTAACTAACTTCACCTCCATCTACCTAACATCACCTCCATCTATCTAACATCACCTCCATCTATCTAACATGATGTTCTAACATCACCTCCATCTATCTAATGGATCACCTCCATCTAATAGATGGAGGTGATGTTTCACCTCCATCTGATGTTAGATTATGTTAGATAGAACATCACCTCCATCTATCTAACATCACCTTAATTAGATGGAGGTGATGTTAGATTATATCTAACATCACCTCTAATGTTAGTTAGATGGAGGTGATGTTAGATAGATGGAGGTGATGTTAGACTATGTTATGTTAGATGGAGGTGATGTTAGATAGATGGAGGTGGTGATGTTAGATAGATGGAGGTGATGTTAGACTATGTTAGTTAGATGGAGGTGATGTTAGATAGATGGAGGTGATGTTAGATAGATGGAGGTGATGTTATGTTAGATAGATGGAGGTGATGTTAGATAGATGGAGGTGTGATGTTAGATAGATGGAGGTGATGTTAGATGATGTTAGATAGATGGAGGTGATAGATGTGATAGATGGAGGTGATGTTAGATAGATGGAGGTGATGTTAGATAGATGGAGGTGATGTTAGATGTTAGATGGAGGTGATGTTAGATGATGTTAGATAGATGGAGATGATGTTAGGTAGATGGAGGTGATGATGTTAGATAGATGGAGGTGATGTTAGATGATGTTAGATAGATGGAGGTGATGTTAGATGATGTTAGATAGATGGAGGTGATGTTAGATATAGATGGAGGTGATGTTAGATGATGTTAGATAGATGGAGGTGATGTTAGATATGTTAGATAGATGGAGATGATGTTAGATAGATGGAGGTGATGTTAGTATGTTAGATAGATGGAGGTGATGTTAGTTAGATGGAGGTGATGTTTGATTATGTTAGATAGATGGAGGTGATGTTAGATAGATGGAGATTATGTTGATAGATTATGTTAGATTATGGAGGTGATGTTAGATAGATGGAGGTGATGTTAGATAGATGGAGGTGATGTTAGATAGATGGAGGTGATGTTAGATAGATGGAGGTGATGTTAGGTGATGTTGATGTTAGATAGATGGATGGTGATGTTAGATAGATGGAGGTGATGTTAGATAGATGGAGGTGATGTTAGATAGATGGAGGTGATGTTAGATAGATGGAGGTGATGTTAGTTAGATGGAGATGATGTTAGGTAGATGGAGATGATGTTAGGTAGATGGAGATGATGTTAGATAGATGGAGATGATGTTAGTTAGATGGAGGTGATGTTAGATAGATGGAGGTGATGTTAGATAGATGGAGATGATGTTAGTTAGATGGAGATGATGTTAGATAGATGGAGGTGATGTTAGATAGATGGAGGTGATGTTAGATTATGTTAGTTAGATGGAGGTGATGTTAGATTATGTTAGTTAGATGGAGGTGATGTTAGATTATGTTAGTTAGATGGAGGTGATGTTAGATAGATGGAGGTGATGTTAGATTATGTCTGTAATACCTACATGTTTAACCTCTCCCTGACCCAGTCTGTAATACCTACATGTTTAACCTCTCCCTGACCCAGTCTGTAATACCTACATGTTTAACCTCTCCCTGACCCAGTCTGTAATACCTACATGTTTAACCTCTCCCTGACCCAGTCTGTAATACCTACATGTTTAACCTCTCCCTGACCCAGTCTGTAATACCTACATGTTTAACCTCTCCCTGACCCAGTCTGTAATACCTACATGTTTAACCTCTCCCTGACCCAGTCTGTAATACCTACATGTTTAACCTCTCCCTGACCCAGTCTGTAATACCTACATGTTTAACCTCTCCCTGACCCAGTCTGTAATACCTACATGTTTAACCTCTCCCTGACCCAGTCTGTAATACCTACATGTTTAACCTCTCCCTGACCCAGTCTGTAATACCTACATGTTTAACCTCCCCCTGACTGAGTCTGTAATACCTACATGTTTAACCTCTCCCTGACTGAGTCTGTAATACCTACATGTTTAACCTCTCCCTGACCCAGTCTGTAATACCTACATGTTTAACCTCTCCCTGACTGAGTCTGTAATACCTACATGTTTAACCTCTCCCTGACCCAGTCTGTAATACCTACATGTTTAACCTCTCCCTGACTGAGTCTGTAATACCTACATGTTTAACCTCTCCCTGACTGAGTCTGTAATACCTACATGTTTAACCTCTCCCTGACCCAGTCTGTAATACCTACATGTTTAACCTCTCCCTGACCCAGTCTGTAATACCTACATGTTTAACCTCTCCCTGACTGAGTCTGTAATACCTACATGTTTAACCTGACCCAGTCTGTAATACCTACATGTTTAACCTCTCCCTGACAGAGTCTGTAATACCTACATGTTTAACCTCTCCCTGACCCAGTCTGTAATACCTACATGTTTAACCTCTCCCTGACCCAGTCTGTAATACCTACATGTTTAACCTCTCCCTGACCCAGTCTGTAATACCTACATGTCTCAACCTGACCCAGTCTGTAATACCTACATGTTTAACCTCTCCCTGACCCAGTCTGTAATACCTACATGTTTAACCTCTCCCTGACTGAGTCTGTAATACCTACATGTTTAACCTCTCCCTGACTGAGTCTGTAATACCTACATGTTTAACCTCTCCCTGACTGAGTCTGTAATAACTACATGTTTAACCTCTCCCTGACCCAGTCTGTAATACCTACATGTTTAACCTCTCCCTGACCCAGTCTGTAATACCTACATGTTTAACCTCTCCCTGACCCAGTCTGTAATACCTACATGTTTAACTATGTTGAACTCTCCCTGACCCAGTCTGTAATACCTACATGTTTAACCTCTCAGACCTGACCCAGTCTGTAATACCTACATGTTTAACCTCTCCCTGACCCAGTCTGTAATACCTACATGTTTAACCTCTCCCTGACCCAGTCTGTAATACCTACATGTTTAACCTCTCCCTGACCCAGTCTGTAATAACTACATGTTTAACCTCTCCCTGACCCAGTCTGTAATACCTACATGTTTAACCTCTCCCTGACCCAGTCTGTAATACCTACATGTTTAACCTCTCCCTGACCCAGTCTGTAATAACTACATGTTTAACCTCTCCCTGACCCAGTCTGTAATACCTACATGTTTAACCTCTCCCTGACCCAGTCTGTAATACCTACATGTTTAACCTCTCCCTGACCCAGTCTGTAATACCTACATGTTTCAAGTAGACCACCATAGTCCCTGTGCCCAAGAAAGCGAAGGTAATCTGCCTAAATGACTACCGCCCCGTAACACTCACGGGGCGGTAAGTCCTTCTCTACTAGCACATTATCACCTGCACATCTATCACTCCAGTGTTAATGCTAAATTTGTATTATTTCATCTCTATGGCCTTTTCATTGCTGCACATAGATTTGTTTTCTATTGTGTTATTGACTGTACGTTTGTTTACTGTGTAACTCTGTGTTGTTGTTTTTGTCGCACTGCTTTGCTTTATCTTGGCCAGGTCACAGTTTTAAATGAGAACTTGTTCTCAACTGGTTAAATAAAGGTGAAATACATTTTTTAAAAGTAACTAATTTCTACATGTTTCAAACAGACCACCATAGTCCCTGTGCCCAAGAGAGCGAAGGAAACCTCCCGATATTTCTGTCCAGTAGCACTCACTTCTGTAGCCATGAAGTGCTTTGAAAGGCTGGTCATGGCTCACATCAACACCATTATCCCAGAAACTCTAGACCCACTCCAATTCGCATACCGCCCCAACAGATCCACAGATGACGCAATCACACTCCACTCTGCCTTTTCCCACCTGGACGAAAGGAACACCTATGTGAGAATGCTGTTCATTGACTACAGCTCAGTGTTCAACACCATAGTGCCCTCAAAGCTCATCACTAAGCTAAGGACCCCAGGACTAAACACCTCCCTCTGCAACTGGATCCAGGACTTCCTGACGGGCCGACCCCAGGTGGAAAGGGTCGACAACAACACATCTGCCACGCTGATCCGTACGGCCCAGTACATCACTGGAGACAAGCTTCCTGCCATCCAGGCCCTCTACACCAGGTGGTGTCAGAGGAAGGACTAAATAATTGTCAAAGACTCCGGCCACCTTAGTCATAGACTGTTCTCTCTGCTACTGCACGGCAAGCAGTATCGGAGCACCAAGTCTAGGTCCAAGAGTGAGCAAATCTGTCATCAAGGCATATATTTAGATTTTTGTTAACACTTTCTTGGTTGCTACATGATTTCATATATACGTTATTTCATAATTTTGATGTCTTCCCTATTATTCTACAATGTAGAAAATAGTTTTAAAAAATTAAGAAAAACCCTGGAATGAGTAGGTGTGTCCAAACGTTTGACTGGTACTGTATGTTTTCTCAACAACAGGTTATGGTCAATAATATTGAAGGCTGCACTGAAATCTAACAGTACAACTCCCACAAGCTTCTTATTATCAATTTCATTCAACCAATTATCAGTCATTAGTGTCAGTCCAGTACATCTTAAGTGCCCTTCTCTATAACCGAAAGTCTGTTGTTCATTTGATTACAGAGAAATAGCATTGTATTTGGCCAAACACTATTTTTTTCACCAGCTTGCTAAGAGCTGTCAGGAAGCTGATAGGTCTGCTGTTAGAACCAGTAAAGGACAGTTTACCACTATCGGGTAGTGGAATGACTTTGGCTTCCCTCCAGGCCTGAGGACAATGACTTTCCTCTAGGCTCAGATTAAAGATATGACAGATAGGAGTGGCTATAGAGTCAGCTACCATCCTCAGTAGCTTTCCATCTAAGTTGTCAATGCCAGGAGGTTTGTCATTATTGATCGATAACAATAATTTTTAAACTTCTCCCACACTAACTTTTCTTTCATTATTAGTTATTTTATGCATAAATTTGATTTCTCACTTTTCGTTGTGTGCCTAAGTTTGCCCACTTTGCCAATGAAGTAATCATTAAAAAAATTGCCAACACCAAATGGTTTTGTGGTGAATAAGCCATCTGATTGGTTGAAAGATGGAGTTGAATTTGTCTTTCTGTCCATAATTTCCATTTAAAGTTCTCCAAAAGTTTTTTCCCATCATTCTTTATGTCATTGATCTTGGCTTCATAATACAGGTTCTTCTTCGCGTTGAGTTTATAATATAATAATATAATAATAATATAATATTATAAGTTTAGTCACATCATTTCTCAATCTGCAGTAAGTCAGCCAGTCAGATGGGCAGACAGATGTATTAGCCACTCCTTTACCCCCATCTCTTTCAACCATACAGTTGTTCAATTCCTCATCAATCCATGGAGCCTTAACAGTTCTAACAGTCCGTTTCTTAACAGGTTCATGTTTATCAATCATTGGAAGAAGCCATTTCATAAATTCATCAAGTGCAGCGTCTGGATGCTGCTTATTAATCACATCAGACCAACTAATATATTTAACATCCACATAAGAGTCACAGCTAAATATTTTGTATGATCTCTTATACACTATTTTAGGCCCAGCTTTTGGAACTTTGTCTTTCCTGGATATAGCCATTATACTGTGATCACTGCATCCAATGGGTTTAAATACAGCTTTAGAACAACGTTCTACAGTATTCTACAGTATTAGTAAAGATGTGATCGATACATGTGGATGATCTTGTTCCTGTAGTGTTTGTAAACACCCTGGTAGGTTGATTAATAACCTGAACCAGATTACAGACACTGGTTACAGTGAGAAGCTTCCTGTTGAGTGGGTTGATTAATAACCTGAACCAGATTACAGGCACTGGTTACAGTGAGAAGCTTCCTGTTGAGTGGGTTGATTAATAACCTGAACCAGATTACAGACACTGGTTACAGTGAGAAGCTTCCTGTTGAGTGGGTTGATTAATAACCTGAACCAGGTTACAGACACTGGTTACAGTGAGAAGCTTCCTGTTGAGTGGGTTGATTAATAACCTGAACCAGATTACAGACACTGGTTACAGTGAGAAGCTTCCTGTTGAGTGGGTTGATTAATAACCTGAACCAGATTACAGACACTGGTTACAGTGAGAAGCTTCCTGTTGAGTGGGTTGATTAATAACCTGAACCAGATTACAGGCACTGGTTACAGTGAGAAGCTTCCTGTTGAGTGGGTTGATTAATAACCTGAACCAGGTCACAGGCACTGGTTACATTGAGAAGCTTCCTGTTGAGTAGGTTGATTAATAACCTGAACCAGATTACAGACACTGGTTACAGTGAGAAGCTTCCTGTTGACTAGGTTGATTAATAACCTGAACCAGATTACAGACGCTGGTTACAGTGAGAAGCTTCCTGTTGAGTAGGTTGATTAATAACCTGAACCAGATTACAGACACTGGTTACAGTGAGAAGCTTCCTGTTGAGTGGGTTGATTAATAACCTGAACCAGATTACAGACACTGGTTACAGTGAGAAGCTTCCTGTTGAGTGGGTTGATTAATAACCTGAACCAGGTTACAGACACTGGTTACAGTGAGAAGCTTCCTGTTGAGTGGGTTGATTAATAACCTGAACCAGGTTACAGACACTGGTTATAGTGAGAAGCTTCCTGTTGAGTGGGTTGATTAATAACCTGAACCAGGTTACAGGCACTGGTTATAGTGAGAAGCTTCCTATTGAGTGGGTTGATTAATAACCTGAACCAGATTACAGGCACTGATTACAGTGAGAAGCTTCCTGTTGAGTAGGTTGATTAATAACCTGAACCAGGTTACAGGCACTGATTACAGTGAGAAGCTTCCTGTTGAGTGGGTTGATTAATAACCTGAACCAGGTTACAGGCACTGGTTACAGTGAGAAGCTTCCTGTTGAGTGGGTTGATTAATAACCTGAACCAGATTACAGACACTGGTTACAGTGAGAAGCTTCCTGTTGAGTGGGTTGATTAATAACCTGAACCAGATTACAGACACTGGTTACAGTGAGAAGCTTCCTGTTGAGTGGGTTGATTAATAACCTGAACCAGATTACAGACACTGGTTACAGTGAGAAGCTTCCTGTTGAGTGGACAGCTTGATGAAAACCAGTCAATATTCAGGTCCCTGAGAAAGTAGACCTCTCTGTTTACATCACATACACTATCAAGCATTTCACACACATTATTTAGATACTGACTGTTAGCACTTGGTGGCCTACAGAAACACCCCACAATAAAAGGCTTTAGATGAAGGGCCAAGTGAACCTCCAACCACAACACTTCAATAACACCTGACATGAGATCTCCTCTAAACATTACAGGGATATGGCTCTGAATATATACAGCAACACCTCCCCCATAAGCATTACAGGGATAAGGCTCTGAATATATACAGCAACACCTCCCTCATAAGCATTACAGGGATAAGGCTCTGAATATATACAGCAACACCTCCCCCATAAGCATTACAGGGATAAGTCTCTGAATATATACAACACCTCCCCCATAAGCATTACAGGGATAAGTCTCTGAATATATACAACACCTCCCCCATAAGCATTACAGGGATAAGGCTCTGAATATATACAGCAACACCTCCCCCATAAGCATTACAGGGATAAGGCTCTGAATATATACAGCAACACCTCCCTCATAAGCATTACAGGGATAAGGCTCTGAATATATACAGCAACACCTCCCTCATAAGCATTACAGGGATAAGGCTCTGAATATATACAGCAACACCTCCCTCATAAGCATTACAGGGATAAGGCTCTGAATATATACAGCAACACCTCCCTCATAAGCATTACAGGGATAAGGCTCTGAATATATACAGCAACACCTCCCCTATAAACATTACAGGGATAAGGCTCTGAATATATACAGCAACACCTCCCTCGCAGGCATTCCTGTCTCTTCTGTAGATGTTACTGCTGTATCATCTAAGTGAGTCTCAGAAATGGCTAATACAGTATTTAAAAAAATGGTTTTATTTATTTTTTAAATGTCATCTTTATTGAACCAGGTAGGCTAGTTGAGAACAAGTTCTCATTTAGAACTGCGACCTGGCCAAGATAAAGCAAAGCAGTTCGACACATACAACAACACAGAGTTACACATGAAATAAACAAACATACAGTCAATAATACAGTAGAAAAAAGTATATATACATATACAGCATGTGCAAATGAGGTAGGATAAGGGAGGTAAGGCAATACATAGGCCATGGTGGTGAAGTAATTACAATATAACAATTAAAACACTGGAATGGTAGATGTGCAAAATATGAATGTGCAAATATAGATTCTGGGGTGCAAAGGAGCAAGATAAATAAATAAATACAGTATGGGGATGAGGTAGTTGGATGGGCTATTTACAGATGGGCTATGTACAGGTGCATTGATCTGTGAGCTGCTCTGACAGCTGGTGCTTAAAGTTAGTGAGGGAGATATGAGTCTCCAGCTTCAGTGATTTTTGCAATTCGTTCCAGTCATTGGCAGCAGAGAACTGAAAGGAAAGCCGGCCAAAGGAAGAATTGGCTTTGGGGATGACCAGTGAAATATACCTGCTGGAGCACGTGCTACAGGTGGGTGCTGCTATGGTGACCAGTGAGCTGAGATAAGGCGGGGCTTTACCTAGCAGAGACTTGTAGATGACCTGGAGCCAGTGGGTTTGGTCGACCAGTATGAAGCGAGGGCCAGTATATGAATGTTATCTGATGTAAGCAAGTTATGGATTTCACAAAGCAGATTTTTTAGGCTACATATTCAGTATTAATTATGAGCTAGTTTCAGCCCTTTCCTGGGTAGCTGATCAGAGAGAGACATAATATGGGAACGAACAGACAAAGCATGAAAACAACAACAACCATCCATCAATCAGTTGGTGTGTGTAAAAGTGTGTGCGCTGCGGGGTTGCAAGATGTGTGAAACCCCAAAGATTCTGAACAGACGATAGGGGGCTCTTACAAGTGTTAACAGTTTGAAAAAAATACATCTGAATATTGTGCCGAAGTGATTGAAAAAAACTGTAACGTCTGTCTGTCCGTCTGTCTGTCTGTCTGTCCGTCCGTCTGTCCGTTTTTCATAGCATGCAGTACGAGGGAGGTAGAGGTACTGTTTGTTATAGCATGTAGTACTAGGGAGGTAGAGGTACTGTTTGTTATAGCATGCAGTACTAGGGAGGTAGAGGTACTGTTTGTTATAGCATGCAGTACTAGGGAGGTAAAGGTACTGTTTGTTATAGCATGTAGTACTAGGGAGGTAGAGGTACTGTTTGTTATAGCATGTAGTACTAGGGAGGTAGAGGTACTGTTTGTTATAGCATGTAGTACTAGGGAGGTAGAGGTACTGTTTGTTATAGCATGTAGTACTAGGGAGGTAGAGGTACTGTTTGTTATAGCATGTAGTACTAGGTAGGTAGAGGTACTGTTTGTTATAGCATGCAGTACTAGGGAGGTAGAGGTACTGTTTGTTATAGCATGCAGTACTAGGGAGGTAGAGGTACTGTTTGTTATAGCATGTAGTACTAGGGAGGTAGAGGTACTGTTTGTTATAGCATGTAGTACTAGGGAGGTAGAGGTACTGTTTGTTATAGCATGTAGTACTAGGGAGGTAGAGGTACTGTTTGTTATAGCATGTAGTACTAGGGAGGTAGAGGTACTGTTTGATATAGCATGTAGTACTAGGGAGGTAGAGGTACTGTTTGTTATAGCATGTAGTACTAGGGAGGTAGAGGTACTGTTTGATATAGCATGTAGTACTAGGGAGGTAGAGGTACTGTTTGTTATAGCATGTAGTACTAGGGAGGTAGAGGTACTGTTTGTTATAGCATGTAGTACTAGGGAGGTAGAGGTACTGTTTGTTATAGCATGTAGTACTAGGGAGGTAGAGGTACTGTTTGTCATAGCATGTAGTACTAGGGAGGTAGAGGTACTGTTTGTTATAGCATGTAGTACTAGGGAGGTAGAGGTACTGTTTGTCATAGCATGTAGTACTAGGGAGGTAGAGGTACTGTTTGTTATAGCATGTAGTACTAGGGAGGTAGAGGTACTGTTTGTCATAGCATGTAGTACTAGGGAGGTAGAGGTACTGTTTGTTATAGCATGTAGTACTAGGGAGGTAGAGGTACTGTTTGTTATAGCATGTAGTACTAGGGAGGTAGAGGTACTGTTTGTTATAGCATGTAGTACTAGGGAGGTAGGGGTACTGTTTGTTATAGCATGTAGTACTAGGGAGGTAGAGGTACTGTTTGTTATAGCATGTAGTACTAGGGAGGTAGAGGTACTGTTTGTTATAGCATGTAGTACTAGGGAGGTAGAGGTACTGTTTGTTATAGCATGTAGTACTAGGGAGGTAGAGGTACTGTTTGTTATAGCATGTAGTACTAGGGAGGTAGAGGTACTGTTTGTTATAGCATGTAGTACTAGGGAGGTAGAGGTACTGTTTGTTATAGCATGTAGTACTAGGGAGGTAGAGGTACTGTTTGTTATAGCATGTAGTACTAGGGAGGTAGAGGTACTGTTTGTTATAGCATGTAGTACTAGGGAGGTAGAGGTACTGTTTGTCATAGCATGTAGTACTAGGGAGGTAGAGGTACTGTTTGTTATAGCATGTAGTACTAGGGAGGTAGAGGTACTGTTTGTTATAGCATGTAGTACTAGGGAGGTAGAGGTACTGTTTGTCATAGCATGTAGTACTAGGGAGGTAGAGGTACTGTTTGTCATAGCATGCAGTACTAGGGAGGTAGAGGTACTGTTTGTCATAGCATGCAGTACTAGGGAGGTAGAGGTACTGTTTGTTATAGCATGTAGTACTAGGGAGGTAGGGGTACTGTTTGTTATAGCATGTAGTACTAGGGAGGTAGGGGTACTGTTTGTTATAGCATGTAGTACTAGGGAGGTAGAGGTACTGTTTGTTATAGCATGCAGTACTAGGGAGGTAGAGGTACTGTTTGTCATAGCATGCAGTACTAGGGAGGTAGAGGTACTGTTTGTTATAGCATGTAGTACTAGGGAGGTAGAGGTACTGTTTGATATAGCATGTAGTACTAGGGAGGTAGAGGTACTGTTTGATATAGCATGTAGTACTAGGGAGGTAGAGGTACTGTTTGTTATAGCATGTAGTACTAGGGAGGTAGAGGTACTGTTTGATATAGCATGTAGTACTAGGGAGGTAGAGGTACTGTTTGTTATAGCATGTAGTACTAGGGAGGTAGAGGTACTGTTTGTTATAGCATGTAGTACTAGGGAGGTAGAGGTACTGTTTGTTATAGCATGTAGTACTAGGGAGGTAGAGGTACTGTTTGTTATAGCATGTAGTACTAGGGAGGTAGAGGTACTGTTTGTCATAGCATGTTCCACCACTCCAGCACCTGCCTCCTGCCCTGGCCTGTTACCTATATCTGAGAGTCTGTCTGGTAATCACATGTCTCAGAGACAATCTGAGAGAGGCTGTTCTCTTTCTATCTGCTCTCTCTCTCTCTCTCTCTCTCTCTCCCAACCCCTTTCCTTCCATGGAGAGACGGCATGGCAGAATGGCTCCAATCCTCCTCTCCTCTTGACAGAGCTCTCTATCCATCTATATCTGTCTACGTATCAGGACTGTGAGAAAAGAGAAGAGATCCCCTGGGAGCTCGCTATCTCTACCTCTTCTCTCTCTGCCTCCTCTCTATCTGTCCATCCCCCTTCTACCCTTCTAAGAGATCCCCTGGGAGCTCGCTATCTCTACCTCTTCTCTCTCTTCTCCCTCTCTGTCTCCTCTCTATCTGTCCATCCCTCTTCTACCCTTCTAAGAGATCCCCTGGGAGCTCGCTATCTCTACCTCTTCTCTCTCGTCTCCCTCTCTGTCTCCTCTCTATCTGTCCATCCCCCTTTAACCCTTCTAGGTCTCTCTCTCTCTCTCTCTCTCTCTCTCTCTCTCTCTCTCTCTCTCTCTTTTCTCTCTCCTTGCACCTCCCCTCTCCTTCTCTATCTAAGAAAGTCTCAGAGGACCCTTCTCCCCCGATTGCTCAGTTTGGCCAGAGGCCAGCTCCAGGAAGAGTCTTGGTGGTTCCAAACTGATTCCATTTAAGAATGATGGAGGCTAATGTGTTCTTGGGGACCTTCAATGCTGCAGAAATGTTTTGGTGCCCTTGCTCAGACCTGTGCCTCGACACAGTCCTGTCTCAGGGCTCTATGGACAATTCCTTCGACCTCATGGCTTGGTTTTTGCTCTGACATGCACTGTCAACTGTGGGATCTTATATAGACAGGTGTGTGCCTTTCTAAATCATGTCCAATCTATTTAATTTACCACAGGTGGACTCCAGGTTGTAGAAACTTGTTTCAATGGAAACAAGATGCACCTGATATCAATTTTGAGTTTCATAGCGAATCTGAATACTTATGTAAATAAGGTATTTATGTTTTTTTTTTATATTAATACATTTTCAAAAATGTAAAACAAAAATAAAAAAAATCGCTTTGACATTATGGGGTATTGTGTGTAGATTTATGAGAAAAACAAGTTGATTTAATTAATTTTAGAATAAGGCTGTAACGTAACTAAATGTGGAAAAAGGAAAGGGGTCTGAATACTTTCGGAATGCGCCGTATACTGGGTCGTATGCATTGACCTCTGTACTGTAGCACATTGCGGTCAGATGCCAAGCAGTTGCCAAATAGTCTGCCTGGCCCTGTAGCCTTGTGAATGTTAACCTGTTTAAAGGACTTACAAAACATTGGTTATGGAGAGAGCGTGAGAGCGTCAGCCGGTGCTGTCTTGCATGGTCCAGTGTTGCTAGCCTCGAAACGAGCATAACAGGTATTTAGCTCTTCTGGTAGGCGTGCGGTACTGGACAGCTTGCGGCCGAGTTTCCCTTTGTGATCTGGGCGCCGACTGAGAGGTCTGCCTCGCTTTTAGTTCTTAGGAAACTTTGCAGTATTTTGTTTTTTTTTAAATGTATTATTTATTACATTGTTACCCGAGGAAATCTTAAGTCTTATTACATACAGCTGGTAAGAACTATTGGATATAAACCAGGAATAACTATTGGATATAAACCAGGAATAACTATTGGATATAAACCAGGAAGAACTATTGGATATAAACCAGGAAGAACTATTGGATATAAACCAGGAAGAACTATTGGATATAAGCCAGGAAGAACTATTGGATATAAACCAGGAAGAACTGTTGGATATAAACCAGGAAGAACTATTGGATATAAACCAGGAAGAACTATTGGATATAAACCAGGAAGAACTATTGGATATAAACCAGTAAGAACTATTGGATATAAACCAGGAAGAACTATTGGATATAAACCAGGAAGAACTATTGGATATAAGCCAGGAAGAACTATTGGATATAAACCAGGAAGAAATATTGGATATAAGCCAGGAAGAACTATTGGATATAAACCAGGAAGAACTATTGGATATAAACCAGGAAGAACTATTGGATATATATCAGGAAGAACTATTGGATATAAACCAGTAAGAACTATTGGCTATAAACCAGGAAGAACTATTGGATATAAACCAGGAAGAACTATTGGATATAAACCAGTAAGAACTATTGGCTATAAACCAGGAAGAACGATTGGATATAAGCCAGGAAGAACTATTGGATATAAACCAGGAAGAACTATTGCCGGGAGGAACTGTATGAACTGTACCAGGACTACGACCAGGACTACAACCAGGACTACGACCAGCACTACGACCAGGACTACGACCAGGACTACGACCAGGACTACAACCAGGACTACGACCAGCACTACGACCAGGACTATGACCAGCACTACAACCAGGACTACGACCAGGACTACAACCAGGACTACGACCAGCACTACAACCAGGACTACAACCAGGACTACGGCCAGGACTACAACCAGGACTACGACCATGACTACAACCAGCACTACGACCAGGACTACGACCAGCACTACAACCAGGACTACGACCAGGACTACGACCAGGTATACAACCAGGACTATGACCAGGTATACAACCAGGACTACGACCAGCACTACAACCAGGACTACGACCAGGACTACGACCAGGTATACAACCAGGACTACGACCAGCACTACAACCAGGACTACGACCAGGACTACGACCAGGTATACAACCAGGACTATGACCAGGACTAGGACCAGGTATACAACCAGGAATATGATAGTCGAAGTCAGGGCAAGGGTTGCTTCCAGGGACATATCAGGGATTGTAACATACTCTGTTTCACGGAAACATGTCTCTCTCGGGATATGCTGTCGGAGACGGTACAGCCACCTGGATTGTTTGTGCGTCGCGCAGACAGGAATAATCATCTCTCCGGGAAGAAGAAGGGCGGGGGTGTATGTTTCATGATTAACGACTCATGGTGTAATTGTAACAACATACAGGAACTCAAGTCCTTTTGTTCACCTGACCTAGAATTCCTCACAATCAAATGCCAAACTTATTATCTCCCAAGAGAATTCTCATCGGTTATAGTCACAGCTGTGGCTGTGACTATACCACGACGACCCTCAAATGACTTCACTTCACTGGAAACCATATATCATGAGGCAGCATTTATTGGAGCTGGGGATTTTAACAAAGAAAATTTGAGAACAAGGATACCTAAATTCTATCAGCTTGTTGACTGTAGCACTCGCCTGGCAAAACACTGGCTCACTGCTACTCTAACTTCCGCAATGCATACAAGGCCCTCCCCTGCCCTCCTTTAGGCAAATCTGACCACGACTCCATTTTGCTCCTCTCTTAAGGACGAGTCAATGCTGGTCTGACCAATCGAAATCCACGCATCAAGATTGTTTTGATCACGTGGACTGAGACAGCTATTGGGGATGTTTACCTACTGTTACCTACTGCTACCTATGTTTACCTACTGTTACCTACTGCTACCTATGTTTACCTACTGTTACCTATGTTTACCTACTGTTACCTACTGCTACCTATGTTTACCTACTGTTACCTACTGCTACCTATGTTTACCTACTGTTACCTACTGCTACCTATGTTTACCTACTGTTACCTACTGTTACCTATGTTTACCTACTGTTACCTATGTTTACCTACTGTTACCTACTGTTACCTACTGTTACCTATGTTTACCTACTGTTACCTACTGTTACCTATGTTTACCTACTGTTACCTACTGTTACCTATGTTTACCTACTGTTACCTACTGTTACCTATGTTTACCTACTGTTACCTATGTGTACCTACTGTTACCTACTGTTACCTATGTTTACCTACTGTTACCTATGTTTACCTACTGTTACCTATGTTTACCTATGTTTACCTACTGTTACCTACTGTTACCTACTGCTACCTATGTTTACCTACTGTTACCTATGTTTACCTACTGTTACCTGCTGTTACCTACTGCTACCTATGTTTACCTACTGTTACCTACTGCTACCTATGTTTACCTACTGTTACCTACTGTTACCTATGTTTACCTACTGTTACCTATGTTTACCTACTGTTACCTACTGTTACCTACTGTTACCTATGTTTACCTACTGTTACCTACTGTTACCTATGTTCACCTACTGTTACCTATGTTTACCTACTGTTACCTACTGTTACCTACTGCTACCTATGTTTACCTACTGTTACCTACTGCTACCTATGTTTACCTACTGTTACCTATGTTTACCTACTGTTACCTGCTGTTACCTACTGCTACCTATGTTTACCTACTGTTACCTACTACTACCTATGTTTACCTACTGTTACCTACTGTTACCTATGTTTACCTACTGTTACCTACTGTTACCTATGTTTACCTACTGTTACCTATGTTTACCTACTGTTACCTACTGCTACCTATGTTTACCTACTGTTACCTATGTTTACCTACTGTTACCTATGTTTACCTACTGTTACCTATATTTACCTATGTTTACCTACTGTTACCTACTGCTACCTATGTTTACCTACTGTTACCTACTGCTACCTATGTTTACCTACTGTTACCTACTGCTACCTATGTTTACCTACTGTTACCTATGTTTACCTACTGTTACCTATGTTTACCTACTGTTACCTATGTTTACCTACTGTTACTTATGTTTACCTACTGCTTCCTATGTTTACCTACTGTGACTATGTTTACCTACTGTTACCTACTGTTACCTATGTTTACCTACTGTTACCTATGTTTACCTATTGTTACCTATATTTACCTATGTTTACCTACTGTTACCTACTGCTACCTATGTTTAACTACTGTTACCTACTGCTACCTATGTTTACCTACTGTTACCTACTGCTACCTATGTTTACCTACTGTTACCTATGTTTACCTACTGTTACCTATGTTTACCTACTGTTACCTATGTTTACCTACTGTTACTTATGTTTACCTACTGCTTCCTATGTTTACCTACTGTGACTATGTTTACCTACTGTTACCTATGTTTACCTACTGTTACCTATATTTACCTATGTTTACCTACTGTTACCTACTGCTACCTATGTTTACCTACTGTTACCTACTGCTACCTATGTTTACCTACTGTTACCTATGTTTACCTACTGTTACCTATGTTTACCTACTGCTACCTATGTTTACCTACTGTTACCTATGTTTACCTACTGTTACCTATGTTTACCTACTGTTACCTATGTTTACCTACTGTTACTTATGTTTACCTACTGCTTCCTATGTTTACCTACTGTGACTATGTTTACCTACTGTTACCTACTGTTACCTATGTTTACCTACTGTTACCTATGTTTACCTATTGTTACCTATATTTACCTATGTTTACCTACTGTTACCTACTGCTACCTATGTTTAACTACTGTTACCTACTGCTACCTATGTTTACCTACTGTTACCTACTGCTACCTATGTTTACCTACTGTTACCTATGTTTACCTACTGTTACCTATGTTTACCTACTGTTACCTATGTTTACCTACTGTTACTTATGTTTACCTACTGCTTCCTATGTTTACCTACTGTGACTATGTTTACCTACTGTTACCTATGTTTACCTACTGTTACCTATATTTACCTATGTTTACCTACTGTTACCTACTGCTACCTATGTTTACCTACTGTTACCTACTGCTACCTATGTTTACCTACTGTTACCTATGTTTACCTACTGTTACCTATGTTTACCTACTGTTACCTATGTTTACCTACTGCTACCTATGTTTACCTACTGTTACCTGTTTAACCACTGTTACCTATGTTTACCTACTGTTACCTACTGTTACCTACTGTTACCTACTGTTACCTATGTTTACCTACTGTTACCTACTGTTACCTATGTTTACCTACTGCTACCTACTGTTTGTTACCTGTTTACCTACTGTTACCTACTGTTACCTATGTTTACCTACTGTTACCTACTGTTACCTACTGTTACCTACTGTTACCTACTGCTACCTATGTTTACCTACTGTTACCTACTGCTACCTATGTTTACCTACTGTTACCTATGTTTACCTACTGTTACCTATGTTTACCTACTGTTACCTATGTTTACCTACTGTTACCTATATTTACCTATGTTTACCTACTGTTACCTACTGCTACCTATGTTTACCTACTGTTACCTACTGCTACCTATGTTTACCTACTGTTACCTACTGCTACCTATGTTTACCTACTGTTACCTATGTTTACCTACTGTTACCTATGTTTACCTACTGTTACCTATGTTTACCTACTGTTACCTATATTTACCTATGTTTACCTACTGTTACCTACTGCTACCTATGTTTACCTACTGTTACCTACTGCTACCTATGTTTACCTACTGTTACCTATGTTTACCTACTGTTACCTATGTTTACCTACTGTTACCTATGTTTACCTACTGTTACCTATGTTTACCTACTGTTACTTATGTTTACCTACTGCTTCCTATGTTTACCTACTGTGACTATGTTTACCTACTGTTACCTACTGTTACCTATGTTTACATACTGTTACCTATGTTTACCTATTGTTACCTATATTTACCTATGTTTACCTACTGTTACCTACTGCTACCTATGTTTAACTACTGTTACCTACTGCTACCTATGTTTACCTACTGTTACCTACTGCTACCTATGTTTACCTACTGTTACCTATGTTTACCTACTGTTACCTATGTTTACCTACTGTTACCTATGTTTACCTACTGTTACTTATGTTTACCTACTGCTTCCTATGTTTACCTACTGTGACTATGTTTACCTACTGTTACCTATGTTTACCTACTGTTACCTATATTTACCTATGTTTACCTACTGTTACCTACTGCTACCTATGTTTACCTACTGTTACCTATGTTTACCTACTGTTACCTATATTTACCTATGTTTACCTACTGTTACCTACTGCTACCTATGTTTACCTACTGTTACCTATGTTTACCTACTGTTACCTATGTTTACCTACTGCTACCTATGTTTACCTACTGTTACCTATGTTTACCTACTGCTACCTATGTTTACCTACTGTTACCTGTTTAACCACTGTTACCTATGTTTACCTACTGTTACCTACTGTTACCTACTGTTACCTATGTTTACCTACTGTTACCTACTGTTACCTATGTTTACCTACTGCTACCTACTGTTTGTTACCTGTTTACCTACTGTTACCTACTGTTACCTATGTTTACCTACTGTTACCTACTGTTACCTACTGTTACCTACTGTTACCTACTGCTACCTATGTTTACCTACTGTTACCTATGTTTACCTACTGTTACCTATGTTTACCTACTGTTACCTATGTTTACCTACTGTTACCTATGTTTACCTACTGTTACCTACTGTTACCTATGTTTACCTACTGTTACCTATGTTTACCTATGTTTACCTAGTGCTACCTATATTTACCTATGTTTACCTACTGTTACCTACTGCTACCTATGTTTACCTACTGTTACCTATGTTTACCTACTGTTACCTATGTTTACCTACTGTTACCTACTGTTACCTATGTTTACCTACTGTTACCTATGTTTACCTACTGTTACCTACTGTTACCTATGTTTACCTACTGTTACCTATGTTTACCTATGTTTACCTACTGTTACCTACTGTTACCTATGTTTACCTACTGTTACCTATGTTTACCTACTGTTACCTATGTTTACCTACTGTTACCTACTGTTACCTATGTTTACCTACTGTTACCTATGTTTACCTATGTTTACCTACTGCTACCTATATTTACCTATGTTTACCTACTGTTACCTACTGCTACCTATGTTTACCTACTGTTACCTATGTTTACCTACTGTTACCTACTGTTACCTATGTTTACCTACTGTTACCTATGTTTACCTATGTTTACCTACTGCTACCTATATTTACCTATGTTTACCTACTGTTACCTACTGCTACCTATGTTTACCTACTGTTACCTACTGCTACCTATGTTTACCTACTGTTACCTACTGTTACCTATGTTTACCTACTGTTACCTATGTTTACCTACTGTTACCTATGTTTACCTACTGTTACCTATGTTTACCTACTGTTACCTATGTTTACCTACTGTTACCTACTGTTACCTATGTTTACCTACTGTTACCTACTGTTACCTATGTTTACCTACTGTTACCTATATTTACCTATGTTTACCTACTGTTACCTATGTTTACCTACTGTTACCTATGTTTACCTACTGTTACCTATGTTTACCTACTGTTACCTACTGTTACCTACTGTTACCTACTGTTACCTATGTTTACCTACTGTTACCTACTGTTACCTATGTTTACCTACTGTTACCTACTGTTTGTTACCTGTTTACCTACTGTTACCTACTGTTATGTTTACCTACTGTTACCTACTGTTACCTACTGTTACCTACTGTTACCTACTGTTACCTATGTTTACCTACTGTTACCTATGTTTACCTACTGTTACCTATGTTTACCTACTGTTACCTATGTTTACCTACTGTTACCTATGTTTACCTACTGTTACCTACTGTTACCTATGTTTACCTACTGTTACCTACTGTTACCTATGTTTACCTACTGTTACCTATATTTACCTATGTTTACCTACTGTTACCTACTGTTACCTATGTTTACCTACTGTTACCTATGTTTACCTACTGTTACCTATGTTTACCTACTGTTACCTACTGTTACCTATGTTTACCTACTGTTACCTATGTTTACCTACTGTTACCTACTGTTACCTATGTTTACCTACTGTTACCTATGTTTACCTATGTTTACCTACTGTTACCTACTGTTACCTATGTTTACCTACTGTTACCTATGTTTACCTACTGTTACCTATGTTTACCTACTGTTACCTACTGTTACCTATGTTTACCTACTGTTACCTATGTTTACCTATGTTTACCTACTGTTACCTATATTTACCTATGTTTACCTACTGTTACCTACTGCTACCTATGTTTACCTACTGTTACCTATGTTTACCTACTGTTACCTACTGGTACCTATGTTTACCTACTGTTACCTATGTTTACCTATGTTTACCTACTGTTACCTATGTTTACCTACTGTTACCTACTGTTACCTATGTTTACCTACTGTTACCTACTGTTACCTATGTTTACCTACTGTTACCTATATTTACCTATGTTTACCTACTGTTACCTACTGTTACCTATGTTTACCTACTGTTACCTATGTTTACCTACTGTTACCTATGTTTACCTACTGTTACCTACTGTTACCTATGTTTACCTACTGTTACCTACTGTTACCTATGTTTACCTACTGTTACCTATGTTTACCTACTGTTACCTACTGTTACCTATGTTTACCTACTGTTACCTACTGTTACCTATGTTTACCTACTGTTACCTACTGTTACCTACTGTTACCTACTGTTACCTACTGTTACCTACTGCTTCCTATGTTTACCTACTGTTATCTACTGTTACCTATGTTTACCTACTGTTACCCACTGTTACCTATGTTTACCTACTGTTACCTATGTTTACCTACTGTTACCTATGTTTACCTATGTTTACCTACTGTTACCTACTGTTACCTATGTTTACCTACTGTTACCTACTGTTACCTACTGTTACCTATGTTTACCTATGTTTACCTATGTTTACCTATGTTTACCTACTGTTACCTATGTTTACCTACTGTTACCTATGTTTACCTATGTTTACCTATGTTTACCTATGTTTACCTATGTTTACCTACTGTTACCTATGTTTACCTACTGTTACCTATGTTTACCTATGTTTACCTATGTTTACCTATGTTTACCTACTGTTACCTATGTTTACCTACTGTTACCTACTGTTACCTATGTTTACCTACTGTTACCTATGTTTACCTATGTTTACCTACTGTTTACCTATATTTACCTATGTTTACCTACTGTTACCTACTGCTACCTATGTTTACCTACTGTTACCTACTGCTACCTATGTTTACCTACTGTTACCTACTGTTACCTATGTTTACCCTACCTATGTTTACCTACTGTTACCTATGTTTACCTACCTACCTATGTTTACCTACTGTTACCTATGTTTACCTACTGTTACCTACTGTTACCTATGTTTACCTACTGTTACCTATGTTTACCTATGTTTACCTACTGTTACCTACTGTTACCTATGTTTACCTACTGTTACCTATGTTTACCTACTGTTACCTATGTTTACCTACTGTTACCTATGTTTACCTACTGTTACCTACTGTTACCTATGTTTACCTACTGTTACCTATGTTTACCTATGTTTACCTACTGTTACCTACTGTTACCTATGTTTACCTACTGTTACCTATGTTTACTACTACTGTTACCTATGTTTACCTACTGTTACCTATGTTTACCTACTGTTACCTACTGTTACCTACTGTTTACCTACTGTTACCTACTTTACCTATGTTTACCTACTGTTACCTATGTTTACCTACTGTTACCTATGTTTACCTACTGTTACCTATGTTTACCTACTGTTACCTATGTTTACCTACTGTTACCTACTGTTACCTATGTTTACCTACTGTTACCTATGTTTACCTATGTTTACCTAGTGTTACCTACCTATATTTACCTATGTTTACCTACTGTTACCTACTGCTACCTATGTTTACCTACTGTTACCTATGTTTACCTACTGTTACCTATGTTTACCTACTGTTACCTACTGTTACCTATGTTTACCTACTGTTACCTATGTTTACCTACTGTTACCTACTGTTACCTATGTTTACCTACTGTTACCTATGTTTACCTATGTTTACCTACTGTTACCTACTGTTACCTATGTTTACCTACTGTTACCTATGTTTACCTACTGTTACCTATGTTTACCTACTGTTACCTACTGTTACCTATGTTTACCTACTGTTACCTATGTTTACCTATGTTTACCTACTGTTACCTATATTTACCTATGTTTACCTACTGTTACCTACTGCTACCTATGTTTACCTACTGTTACCTATGTTTACCTACTGTTACCTACTGGTACCTATGTTTACCTACTGTTACCTATGTTTACCTATGTTTACCTACTGTTACCTATATTTACCTATGTTTACCTACTGTTACCTCTGCTACCTATGTTTACCTACTGTTACCTACTGTTACCTATGTTTACCTACTGTTACCCTATTTACCTATGTTTACCTACTGTTACCTACTGTTACCTATGTTTACCTACTGTTACCTATGTTTACCTACTGTTACCTATGTTTACCTACTGTTACCTACTGTTTACCTATGTTTACCTACTGTTACCTACTGTTACCTAGTCTGTTTACCTACTGTTACCTATGTTTACCTACTGTTACCTACTGTTACCTATGTTTACCTACTGTTACCTACTGTTACCTATGTTTACCTACTGTTACCTACTGTTACCTACTGTTACCTACTGTTACCTACTGCTTCCTATGTTTACCTACTGTTATCTACTGTTACCTATGTTTACCTACTGTTACCTACTGTTACCTATGTTTACCTACTGTTACCTATGTTTACCTACTGTTACCTATGTTTACCTATGTTTACCTACTGTTACCTACTGTTACCTATGTTTACCTACTGTTACCTACTGTTACCTACTGTTTACCTACTGTTACCTATGTTTACCTATGTTTACCTATGTTTACCTGCTGTTTACCTACTGTTACCTATGTTTACCTACTGTTACCTATGTTTACCTATGTTTACCTATGTTTACCTATGTTTACCTGTGTTTACAGACTACTGTTACCTATGTTTACCTACTGTTACCTATGTTTACCTGCTGTTACCTATGTTTACCTATGTTTACCTACTGTTACCTATGTTTACCTACTGTTACCTACTGTTACCTATGTTTACCTACTGTTACCTATGTTTACCTATGTTTACCTATGCTACCTATATTTACCTATGTTTACCTACTGTTACCTACTCTACCTATGTTTACCTACTGTTACCTACTGCTACCTATGTTTACCTACTGTTACCTACTGTTACCTATGTTTACCTACTGTTACCTATGTTTACCTACTGTTACCTATGTTTACCTACTGTTACCTATGTTTACCTACTGTTACCTATGTTTACCTACTGTTACCTACTGTTACCTATGTTTACCTACTGTTACCTATGTTTACCTATGTTTACCTACTGTTACCTACTGTTACCTATGTTTACCTACTGTTACCTATGTTTACCTACTGTTACCTATGTTTACCTACTGTTACCTATGTTTACCTACTGTTACCTACTGTTACCTACTGTTACCTACTGCTACCTATGTTTACCTACTGTTACCTACTGTTACCTCTGCTGTTACCTACTGTTTACCTACTGTTTGTTACCTGTTTACCTACTGTTACCTCTCAGTTAGCTATGTTTACCTACTATTACAGTCTGTTACCTACTGTTACCTACTGCTACCTATGTTTACCTACTGTTACCTGTACCTACTCAGTTACCTATGTTTACCTACTGTTACCTATGTTTACCTACTGTTACCTATGTTTACCTACTATTACCTAGTCTGTTACCTATGTTTACCTACTCAGTTACCTATGTTTACCTATGTTTACCTAGTGCTACCTATATTTACCTATGTTTACCTACTGTTACCTACTGCTACCTATGTTTACCTACTTACCTGTGTTTACAGACATATTCACCTATGTTTACCTACTGTTACCTACTGTTACCTATGTTTACAGACATATTACCTATGTTTACCTACTGTTACCTGCTGTTACCTATGTTTACCTACTGTTACCTATGTTTACCTATGTTTACCTACTATTACCACTGTACCTATGTTTACCTACTGTTACCTATGTTTACCTACTGTTACCTATGTTTACCTACTGTTACCTACTGTTACCTATGTTTACCTACTGTTACCTAGTTTACCTATGTTTACCTAGCTGCTACCTATATTTACCTATGTTTACCTAGTCTGTGTACCTACTCTACCTGTGTTTACCTACTGTTACCTATGTTTACCTACTGTTACCTACTGTGTACCTATGTTTCCCACTGTTACCTGTTTACCTATGTTTACCTACTGCTACCTAGAGCTGTGTTTACAGACATATTCAGTCTCTCCCTATCCCTCTGCTGTCCCTACTGTTACCATATTCTGTTACCTATGTTTACCTACTGTTACCATATTTACCTATGTTTACCTACTGCTGTCCCTACTGTTAGCTGTGTTTACAGACTACTGTTACCTATCCCAGTTTACCTACTGTTACCTATGTTTACCCAGTCTGCTGTCCCCTCAGAGCTGTGTTTACAGACATGTTAGTCTATGTTTACCCAGTCTGCTGTACCTCTCAGAGCTGTGTTTACAGACATATTCATGTTTACCTACTGTTCCCCTACTGTTACCTATGTTTACCTACTGTTCCCTCTGTTACCTATGTTTACCTACTATTACCTACTGTTATCCCAGTCTGCTGTCCCTCTGTTACCTACTTCCTCAGAGCTGTGTTTACCTACATATTCAGTCTACTCCCTTCCTATGTTTACCTACTGTTATCTACTGTTACCTATGTTTACCTCAGAGCTGTGTTTACAGACATATTACCTATGTTTACCTACTGTTACCTATGTTTACCTATGTTTACCTACTGTCCCTCTGTTAGCTGTGTTTACAGACATATTCAGTCTCTCCCTATCCCAGTCTGCTGTACCTACTCAGTTACCTATGTTTACAGACTATTCAGTTTACCTATGTTTACCTATGTTTCCCTACTGTTACCTGTGTTTACAGACATATTAGTCCTCCCTTTACCTATGTTTACCTCATGTTTAGCTGTGTTTACAGACTATGTTTACCTATGTTTACCTATGTTTACCTACTGTTACCTGTGTTTACCTACTGTTACCTATGTTTACCTCTCAGTTTAGCTGTGTTTACAGACATATGTTTACCTACTGTTTACCTACTGCTGTCCCTCTCAAAGCTGTGTTAACCAGAAACAGATGCTGTCATTCCTCTCAAGCTGAAAGCTGACAGAATATGGCTCAATACAATTCAGTGTAGTCTATTCTCAGGCCAGTCTGCTGCAAGGCAGTCCTCAAACAAGCTGTCCCTCTCAGAGCTGTGTTTACAGCCAATTCAGTCAACTCCCTATCCCAGTCTGTCTGTCCTGTCACAGCTGTGTTTATCAGACATCATTCATTCTCCCTATCCCAGTCTGCTGTCCTCTCAGAGCTGTGTTTACAGACATCAAGACATTTACCCAGTCTGCTGTCCCTCTCAGAGCTGTGGCCCATAGTCTGCTGTCCTCTCAGAGCTGTGTTTACAGACATATTCAGTCTCTCCCTATCCCAGTCTGCTGTCAAAGACTCTCAGGCTGTGTTTACAGACATATTCAGTCTCTCCCTATCCCAGTCTGCTGTCCCTCTCAGAGCTGTGTTTACAGACATATTCAGTCTCTCCCTATCCCAGTCTGCTGTCCCTCTCAGAGCTGTGTTTACAGACATATTCAGTCTCTCCCTATCCCAGTCTGCTGTCCCTCTCAGAGCTGTGTTTACAGACATATTCAGTCATATTCAGTCTCTCCCTATCCCAGTCTGCTGTCCCTCTCAGAGCTGTGTTTACAGACATATTCAGTCTCTCCCTATCCCAGTCTGCTGTCCTCTCAGAGCTGTGTTTACAGACATATTCAGTCTCTCCCTATCCCAGTCTGCTGTCCCTCAGAGCTGTGTTTACAGACATATTCAGTCTCTCCCTATCCCAGTCTGCTGTCCCTCTCAGAGCTGTGTTTACAGACATATTCAGTCTCTCCCTATCCCAGTCTGCTGTCCTCTCAGAGCTGTGTTTACAGACATATTCAGTCTCTCCCTATCCCAGTCTGCTGTCCCTCTCAGAGCTGTGTTTACAGACATATTCAGTCTCTCCCTATCCCAGTCTGCTGTCCCTCTCAGAGCTGTGTTTACAGACATATTCAGTCTCTCCCTATCCCAGTCTGCTGTCCCTCTCAGAGCTGTGTTTACAGACATATTCAGTCTCTCCCTATCCCAGTCTGCTGTCCCTCTCAGAGCTGTGTTTACAGACATATTCAGTCTCTCCCTATCCCAGTCTGCTGTCCTCTCAGAGCTGTGTTTACAGACATATTCAGTCTCTCCCTATCCCAGTCTGCTGTCCCTCTCAGAGCTGTGTTTACAGACATATTCAGTCTCTCCCTATCCCAGTCTGCTGTCCCTCTCAGAGCTGTGTTTACAGACATATTCAGTCTCTCCCTATCCCAGTCTGCTGTCCTCTCAGAGCTGTGTTTACAGACATATTCAGTCTCTCCCTATCCCAGTCTGCTGTCCCCTCAGAGCTGTGTTTACAGACATATTCAGTCTCTCCCTATCCCAGTCTGCTGTCCTCTCAGAGCTGTGTTTACAGACATATTCAGTCTCTCCCTATCCCAGTCTGCTGTCCCTCTCAGAGCTGTGTTTACAGACATATTCAGTCTCTCCCTATCCCAGTCTGCTGTCCCTCTCAGAGCTGTGTTTACAGACATATTCAGTCTCTCCCTATCCCAGTCTGCTGTCCCTCTCAGAGCTGTGTTTACAGACATATTCAGTCTCTCCCTATCCCAGTCTGCTGTCCCCTCTCAGAGCTGTGTTTACAGACATATTCAGTCTCTCCCTATCCCAGTCTGCTGTCCCTCTCAGAGCTGTGTTTACAGACATATTCAGTCTCTCCCTATCCCAGTCTGCTGTCCCTCTCAGAGCTGTGTTTACAGACATATTCAGTCTCTCCCTATCCCAGTCTGCTGTCCCTCTCAGAGCTGTGTTTACAGACATATTCAGTCTCTCCCTATCCCAGTCTGCTGTCCCCTCAGAGCTGTGTTTACAGACATATTCAGTCTCTCCCTATCCCAGTCTGCTGTCCTCTCAGAGCTGTGTTTACAGACATATTCAGTCTCTCCCTATCCCAGTCTGCTGTCCCTCTCAGAGCTGTGTTTACAGACATATTCAGTCTCTCCCTATCCCAGTCTGCTGTCCCTCTCAGAGCTGTGTTTACAGACATATTCAGTCTCTCCCTATCCCAGTCTGCTGTTTACAGACATATTCAGTCTCTCCCTACTCCCAGTCTGCTGTCCCCCTCAGAGCTGTGTTTACAGACATAGAGCTGTGTTTACAGACATATTCAGTCTCTCCCTATCCCAGTCTGCTGTCCCTCTCAGAGCTGTGTTTACAGACATATTCAGTCTCTCCCTATCCCAGTCTGCTGTCCCTCTCAGAGCTGTGTTTACAGACATATTCAGTCTCTCCCTATCCCAGTCTGCTGCCCCCTCAGAGCTGTGTTTACAGACATATTCAGTCTCTCCCTATCCCAGTCTGCTGTCCCTCTCAGAGCTGTGTTTACAGACATATTCAGTCTCTCCCTATCCCAGTCTGCTGTCCCTCTCAGAGCTGTGTTTACAGACATATTCATTCTCTCCCTATCCCAGTCTGCTGTCCCTCTCAGAGCTGTGTTTACAGACATATTCAGTCTCTCCCTATCCCAGTCTGCTGTCCCTCTCAGAGCTGTGTTTACAGACATATTCAGTCTCTCCCTATCCCAGTCTGCTGTCCCTCTCAGAGCTGTGTTTACAGACATATTCATTCTCTCCCTATCCCAGTCTGCTGTCCTCTCAGAGCTGTGTTTACAGACATATTCAGTCTCTCCCTATCCCAGTCTGCTGTCCCTCTCAGAGCTGTGTTTACAGACATATTCAGTCTCTCCCTATCCCAGTCTGCTGTCCTCTCAGAGCTGTGTTTACAGACATATTCAGTCTCTCCCTATCCCAGTCTGCTGTCCCCTCTTGCTCTGTCACCTATGTGTCAATACGTTTATGTCTGGGAGAACAAGCACAGGAGAATAAATTGGACATTTCATTGAGTGATGCACTGCTGCTCACATCACCAGAAGGATGAATCAATACCCTCCATCCTGTGTTTGTGTATATGTATGTGTGTGTATATGTATGTATGTGTTTGTATGTGTGTGTGTGTTTATGTGTGTATGTGTGTGTGTATATATCTGTGTATACATGTGTGTGTGTTTATGTGTGCGTGTGTGTATATGTGTGTGTGTGTGTATATATGTATATATGTGTGTATATGTGTGTGTGTGTGTGTATGTGTGTTGATGTGTGTGAATCCTCATTTAATCAGACAGGCTCACTCAGTGCATATTGACATTTCAAACTCAGAGAACATGTTTCTTCTGCTTGGCTTGGCAAGTGTTATTAAATATGGATGACTCATTCAGAATATTTATGGCAAAGTCTGTCTGTCTGTCTGTCTGTCTGTCTGTCTGTCTGTCTGTCTGTCTGTCTGTCTCCTACTACTGTCTGTCTGTCTGTCTGTCTGTCTGTCTGTCTGTCTGTCTGTCTGTCTGTCTGTCTGTCTGTCTGTCTGTCTGTCTGTCTGTCTGTCTGTCTGTCTGTCTGTCTGTCTGTCTGTCTGTCTGTCTGTCTGTCTGTCTGTCTGTCTGCCTGCCTGCCTGCCTGCCTGCCTGCCTGTATTCATCGACCTGGCCAAAGCTTTCGACTCTGTCAATCACTACATTCTTATCGGCAGACTCAACAGCCTTGGTTTCTCAAATGATTGCCTCTCCTGGTTCACCAACGACTTCTCAGACAGAGTTCAGTGTGTCAAATCGGAGGGCCTGTTGTCCAGAC